>NC_056748.1:552294971-552534971 GCF_019279795.1 Protopterus annectens
GTACTTTAAAGTTAGATCAGCATTCAGACTTTAAAGTTACAGAAGTGTAAGCAAAAATTTCAAAGCTGCTATAAAAGCAAATCATCTAGGAAGTCCCACCAGACCAGCAGGGATCCAGCGGCTATTCAAAATTCTTTCTGGTTCTGAAAAAGACCAGAGGCCTTAAGCCCATTCTGGACTTCAGCCACCTGAATCAATTTGTAAAACAAAGTTTTGGATGGTCATGATTCAGTCCATTCTGCCTCTTTAGAGGAAAGATGAGTGGCTATGCTTCATACCTCTCAATTGTACATATAATCACAGAATGTCCAGATTTTTGCCTTATAATTTTGGTTTATTTCTCATAAAATTGTGGCTTTCTGGCAAATTGGTAGCAAATCATTCAGGGTTGAAGTCAGAAAATAATGAAATACATTCAAAATTCATGCTAATTCAAAGACTGTTATTCTATCAACTTTCTAAGTTTGTAAGAGCAATATTTAAAAAGTGTCCCTATTTTTGGGCCTTTGTCCTCCATTATGTAAGGCTTTGTCCAGATTTTTTGCTCTAAGAGGTTGAGAAGTATGCTACGCTTTATAAACCTTGAGGAAACCTACCATCATATAAAGATAGTGAGGCAGTCCAGAAGGGTTCTCCGCATTTTGCTTGCGGCCAGTCACTTTCAGATGATCCAAGGCATGAGGATGACTTCAGTGGTCAAACTTCACATCAGTGTCTTGAAGGTGAGGGCAGTCTGCCTAGTACTGCAAGCTTTCAGGATTCCTTTCCCAAGGATGTAATTTCCATCCAGAAGGACAAGATGGCTATTGCCTGATACATCAATAAGCAAGGAGGAACTTGTTCATAACCACTATGTGAAGAAGCCATAAGGGTTTGGCAATGGACAATGTCTTCCCAGCACTTTCTGATGGCAAATCACATCCCTGGGAGTTCCACTGTTTTAGCAGACAAACTTAGCAAACCCATTTCCCTGCCTCAATGAATGGTCCCTCAACCAGTCATTGACAACCATGATTTTCAGTTCCTGAGGTCAACCTTGTTGTGATCTGTTTGCATCCCCTCTGAACACCAAATGCAGCAGATATTTTACTCTGATTCCCTCAGGGGGATCAGTCACTAAGGGACAATCTGATTCATTCTTGGCCCCTGAATCTCCTATATGCCTTTCCACCCTTTCCACTAATAATGAAGTTTCTTCAGAAAGCAGTCCAGTACAAGACAAAAATAATTCCCACTGATACCTTCTGGCCTCATCAAGTTAGGTTCCCTTTTTTTCTCCTTATCTGAAATACCCTTCCTGGGTGTTGGACCATCTTCCAGACCTTCTGTCCCACCAATCCAGTCAGCCTCACTGGAATATCAAGGCCCTGAAATTAACTGCTTGGTTCCTCCAATTCTAATGATGGCAAGAGATGCTAGGCTTTCTGCTTCAGTGCTCCATATTTTATCTTCCTAGCAAAAGCTGAGTACCAGAAAGGTCTGCAAATAGTAAATGGAAGAGATTTGCTATCTGGGAATCATCAAATGGGGTTAGATCCTTTCTCAGCACCTTTACTATCTATTTTGGATTTTTTGGCATAATTATTTCATGAAGGTGCTAATTTTTCTATGATCAAGGTACAGCTAGTAGCCGTATCTAACTTTCATGCAGGAGAAAATCAGAACTGTAAAATGCTTCTTTGAAACTCTTCAAAGTCTTTTATAGAAAACATTCTTTCTCAGGCCTCCTTGGTGGGATCCAGTTCCTGCTTAGGACATGTCTTTATTGCTTCAGGCCTTAGACAGATCACTTTTAGAAGCAACAGCTTCAGCAGAACAAAAGTTTCTGCATTGAAAGATTACTTTCCTGATAGCCATTGCATCAACTAGGAGAATTTCTAAGTTTGAGATATTAATTTGCAAACCTTCTTATTTGATCTTCCATGGTAGCAAAGTATCACTTTGAACCAATCACAATTCTCTTTCCTAAGTGACCTTGGAAGTTGCCCTTAATCTCTCCATTAAATTGTCGATCTTCTTTTCAAATGTTTTCAATAAAGTAGAATACACTTTGCAATTTATGGATGTTCATTGTCAACAGAGATTCTATTTACATCATACCAAGGGTTTTAGAAAAACAGATCAACTTTTTGCTTCCAAGATGGTGTTTCAGAAATCACATTCTCTGGGTGGATTTCTGATTTCATTACTTCTAAATATAAAGGCACTGTTCTATCCTCTCTCACAAACCAAAAGCTCATTCATGCAAAGTGGTAGCAGACTCTGCAGCCTTCCTTGCCAGAGTGTCTTTAGATGGCATTTGTGTTGCAGCCTCTTAGTCTACTGTTCACATCTATGTCTCCCATTACAAGCTGCACCTGCTGTCTATGTCCCTTGTATCCTTCAGCTCCACCATTGTTCAGAATATCCTTGCATGAGACTACCCTAGAGTGCTAGTTGCAGGGGCATTTGTCCCATCCATTTAGTTGGATGGAAATGACAACATTTGACAAGAAAGTTATAATGCTAGATGTTTGTTGTGTTTTTTTGCCCATTTCAACCTTCCCTCCCTCAACCCCCTTATCTAAGTTGCAACCTTTGTGGTTCTTGACTGAATGCATTGGACCTGCTTGTCCGACATACAGTTTAGAACTGTATCCTGGAGTTTTCTCTGTTCTTTCTGCACCTTTTTATTGTTTTTTGGGAATATACGTAGGGTGCATGTGGGCAAACTTGATGTGGGTATTGAAGGGATGGGAGGGAATTATGGGTAGGGGAGAAACCTCAGACCTGAGTTCAGGAACCTAAAAAAGTGCTGATGTCAGATCCAGAAATGAGCCAGACAGAAAAAGGCAACACTGGTCTAGTGTTATGATAAATGTATAACCTTTTTTATTCTGACTTTGGCAGGACTTATGTGCATTTGTGTGAAGCAAGTTGGAATATTTTACTATGGCTACTTCTTGTCTAACACAAAGATAAAATACATTACTGTGGTAATATCACAGTCAGACATCTGAGATTTACACAGTCAAAAATTGCCTATCATCGCTGGGTACAGGGATAGTATGTGGATTAAAATAACCAGTGCTGCTGTATTATGGCTGTGTTAAATAGTAATTTCTCTGGCTTTGCTGAACTAATATGCACTTGCATGAAGTAAGTTGGAAGACTTTATTAGGGTTACTGTTTGTGTAAAACTAGGTTGAAGTACTTTGCTATCAGAACTTGAAATGTACACAGTCAACAAAGAGACTATAATTGCATGGCACATCAGCTTTATGTGGATGAATGTGGATGAATGTAACTGACCCTGTTGTAATTTGCTCAAGTTAAACAGTAATTAATTTAGCTTTGCATGACTAGTATGCACTTGTGAGACATAAGCTGGAGTGCTTTACTGTTACTACTGTGTGTTCCTATGAAACAAACTTCAAATGCATTACTGTGGCTATTTTTTTTACTTGTTAAAACAGAGAAATGAGTTGCACAGTCAACCAAAGTGCCAAGCAGGGGGTACTGGCTGCACCATTGCTTTGTATACCTTACTTTTCAGCTTCTCTGGCATTCCTCTGTCACACACTAATTTGACTCAACAGATATCTTGATCATATCTGCCTTGACTTCATCTGAGCCTGCTGCTTTTCCTGACTTCATTTTCCTTTGTGCTCTCCTTCTTCTAAAGTGTGTTCTTCTTCATCTTTTATTTTAGGCTCTGCAACAGGTCTTACAGCTTCTGTAGGGTATTCTTCATTCAGAGGTTGAGGGAAGTACTTCTCCCATCTGCCTTTGATATCCTCTGGAGAGCTGAGCATACTGTTGCTGATATCTCTTAAGATTGTTACCTGATGACTATTGTCTTTATCTTTCTGTCTTTCCTTTGACCCCTGGTAGAGTTTATTTTTGCCAGTCATTAAGTCACTTTCTAGATGATGATACAGTTTCTTTGATTTTGTTCTTTGCTATTGTGACTGCTCTTTTAGTCGCTTAGTTAGCAAACATGGATTCCTTCTTAGTCTGCTTCTGGTTTTCTGTCTCCCCTTCTCCCTGCACTACTTTTTTTGTTTTTTGATGAATTCCTGGACTTCTGCATTCCGTCATCAGATTTCCTTGTGTATCTTTTTTCCATACCTGTTTTGAGTACATATTTGCTCTATAGTTGATGTTTTGAACTGCTGCCATTCTTCTTTGACTCAAATTACTTACTCTTGATTTTTCTGAGGTGCTAGAGTCTGAGTATTTCCTTGATATCCTGTGCTTTTGCTCCAGTCAACTTCTAGGTCTTCAGCTTAATCTATGTTAACCTTATAGCCTTCTCTGACTAGCTGATTATAGCCACCAGCAGTTTATGGTGGAGACTGACAGTTTAACTGAGGATTATTCCACAGTCTCTGATTCTTCCCAATGATCTTTCTTTTCTACCTGAATTGAATGTTGACCACTCTTCTGTATGATTTTTTGACTGTGTTTCTTGAAGAGATGTGTGTTGACTACCATCAAGCCATTTGCCTGATTGACATCTAGAAATGTCTGTTTTCCTTCTTTATTCCTGTTATTTCAGCCAGTCAGTCCTCATATCATGTCCTGTTTGTCTTCATATGAGCACTCAGATCCTCCATTATCAACAGTAAATCATGTTTTCCCATGTTATGTAGAAGGTCCTGCAAATACTGCCATAGTTGTCTCTTTTCCTCACCATCCCTATTCTGCTATAGGATATAGGCTAAGATTTTGAATAATGCCATATATTTACCCTGGAATTTGATTGCCTTGATTCTTGGAGTAATAACAATATCTTAACAGAACATGTAACCTTTCCAAATTGGTAATCCATTCTCAGGACATTCCCCCCATAACTGCTGAAACCGATGGTTCGGTCCGTTTGCGAGTGAACGCAAAACCAGGAAACAGTTCCTCCACTGATTTTAACAGTACTCCGGCTGTTTTGCGGGAGGCTGTTTTACCTTCGAATGTGGAAGTTTTAAGGGGTTCTGAAAATGGGGTTAACAACTGCCCCACTTCGTCCTTTACGGAATGGATGTTTACCAAGCCCTAATTCCAGTACGAGGAGCATAACAACAGCCGTGCAGGTGGGGGACATAACTATTTGGAGCTTCAACGTCGTTTTGAGAATGCTCTTTACAGATACAGGACACTGGAGTTGGACAACTTGTATTTACTCGAAAATCTTAACAAAGGTACTGTGCCTAAGGGTTTGAGGGTATACAAATATCCCAACCAGGTTATTCCTGGAAGCGAATTTCATAAAGATTTAATTGAAGCCTTTGACCAATGTGGTCGGAGTGTTATTAAAGCTATTATAAAGAAGAACAGTCAAGAACTTTCTGTGTTACAGCAGGACATTTCTAACTATTTTAAACGTATGTCTGATGATTTACTTTTTGACTCTGCCAAATATTATGATATTAGGAGGGAGGTGGATTTGCATTGTGAGACTGTTTTAAACCGTAAATACAAGAAGTTGAGGAGAGATCTCCTAGAATATGAACAAGGGCGACAATATCCTAGTCCACCACAATCTAGATGGCATCCATACCAACATAATAGTGAGCAGTCATTTCCACCCAATGGTTCTAATCCAGTTGAAACTGATGAAATCCGGGGTGAAATATTTCCCAATGAGGAGATACAGGGAGAATGTTTTGAGGGGGAACCAGTATTACGTAGGTCAGAACGTATACGTCAGCAGGGACAGCAGTCCCTTAATGATTATCTCCCTTTAGACAGAGCCCCTCTAGAACAGAGGGGGGATGGGGGGTTTCCCCAGGCATGGAAGAAAAACCGGAGGCAGGATTGGTAGAACCTGAGGAACAGGTTATGACCCCTTTAGGACAGTACACTTTACATATTAAGGATAATTATCACATTTACAATTATAGTGATTTTTTGGTTTCCGATATATGCTTTCAATTGTTTACAAAAGGCTTCAAATTTGTGCCTAAAAAACGTAGCAATTTGATTCATGCTATTTTGGATTTAAAGCTTTTTATACGCAAGCTCAATTTGGAAAATCTTTTGGGAGGTGTTTCTGGGACTCCTAGTTTTCATTTGAGAAAATCCAGTATTTTTAACCCTCCACTTCACCCACAGCTTAAAAATTTAGAACAAAGGATTGAAAATAGGTTCAGAAAAGAACTGGGTTTGGACCGATTCGAGGCCAATTTAACTGTGCAGGAAAGAGAACTATTGGAAAAGCTTAGTAAGGATTTTACCTTGAGGGTCATGGAGCCGGACAAGGGTGGGGGGACGGTTATAATGGATAACCATCTGTACCAGTCCAAGATGTACGATATTTTGCATGATTATGATAAATACACCTCGGCTTCCCTCAATGAAATCCATGTGTCCTATCGTAAGATAGATCTGGCTATTCAGGATTTATTAGACCAGGAGGTGATTGAATTTGATACTTACACTTTTCTCTCCAATCCTGATCCTAGGGTAACCTCGATATTTGGGATACCCAAGGTGCATAAAAATCCCTTGGACCCACCATTGAGGCCTATTGTAGCAGCTCAAGGCTCCAAGACCCATAATATTTCTAAATATGTGGATTGGAAACTAAAAGAGTTGTGGGGAAGACAGGAATATATTCTTAAAGATTCATGGGCCTTTTTACGTAGTATATCACCCCATTTGTTTGAGAAAGAAATAGTATTTTTAACCATTGACGTGGTTGACCTCTTTTCCATTATTCCTACCGACTTGGGACTGGAGTGGTTGGAGGAAGCCTTGTGGGAGTGCCCCCATATTAATAACAATGATGTTCATGCTATCATTGAGCTACTAGGACTGGTGTTAAAGAACAATTTTGTTTTTTTTTGCTGGTGAATATTTTCATCAGGTAATGGGGGTCTCCATGGGGGCCAATTGTGCTCCGACATACGCGGACATTATTATGTATATATGGGAGAAGAAGTTTATCATGAATAGTTTTTTTTCTAATAATTGGAATTATTACTGTAGATTTCTCGACGATATATGTATTTTTTGGAATGGCCCAGTGGGGGGAATTGAGAAATTTATTCAATATATTCATACCACCACGACATTTTTAAAGTTTACCCATCAAATAACCTACGATAATGTAAATTATTTGGATGTGACACTTACAAAGGAGGGGGAGGGGGTTAAATCTTGTATTTATAGAAAACCCACCTTCTCCAATGGGTACTTACATTATCTGAGTTCCCACCCACGTTTTCAGAAAAGGGGAATCCTTAAGGGGCAATATGTTCGTGTTTCTCGAATGACCTCTTCGGATCAGGATTTTAGGTTAGAATGTGAAGTATTAAGATCTTTATTTTTGGAAAGGGGATATCCTATCCAAATGATAATGTCTGTACAAGAAGAGGTTATTGCAGCCCGTGACACTAGGTTTGGCCCAATTTTAGGAAAAATGTACACAGGCAATGAAGGGGGTGCCCCTAAGTGTAATGTAGAAAAGTTTCTTGGTAATTTTACCTTTATTACAGATTTTAGTGGTAATGCAACCCACCTCAGAAATATTGTTGAGAAGGAGTGGTACATGTTTCAGGAGTTAACTGACTTGGACACATTTAAAGATAGGCAGATTAAAACTATATTTAGGAGGGGACAAAACATGAAAAGACTGTTGGAACAACAGGAGTACCCTTTGCAGACATCAAGAACAAAAATAGGCACATATAAGTGTGGGCGTTGTTCCTCCTGTAAACATGTAATACAGGATAGTCACTTATATTTGGAGAGTCGAAATAGGGACATCAAGGCCATGGGATATTATAATTGTATGTCCAGTGGATTAATATATTTGGCTACATGTCAAAGTTGTCCGGCGTTTTACGTCGGAAAAACTGAACGACAATTTAAAAGACGTATATATGAGCATATTTATGACATTGCCAAATTTAAAATTACTAATGCACTGTATAAACATACCACTATATGTGAAGGTGCTAAATTTTTGTTTTTTGTAATTGAGACTGTTCCAAGGGATACAAGGGGTGGACCCTGGGAGGCGAGGTTAGCCCATAGGGAAACATACTGGCAGATCCTATTGGAAGCTACCAAAGCGCCTGGGTTAAATGAATCCATTTCTATAGTGCCCTATCTTAAGTTAAAAGCTCGACACATTTAATCAAGGGCTTAGTAAAAATTAAACATTAGTGGAAAATTATTGTTTTTATTTATATGTGATTATGGGTGCTTTGTAACATGTGCATACATGTATTTATAAACATTTTATTTAATTTTATGTGGTTTAAAATTTTAAAGATGGTAGACAAGTATTTAATTCAAATGTGACAATATAATTGTTTGATTGAATTCATTAAGGGTGGGTATTTAAACTGTGAAATTTTGGATGTGTTTTATCTGATGAAGTCGCTTTTCAAGACGAAAACGTGTGTTGTGCTTGTTGCTGAAGTTTTTTGCACGTTAATAAACTATCTTTAGTGCCTTATCGTGAGCTTGTTTTTGCCCTGGTGATACCGATCTGTTGTGGCTGCTTTCTTTGGTAATATTAATCTATGTTAACCTTATAGCCTTCTCTGACTAGCTGATTATAGCCACCAGCAGTTTATGGTGGAGACTGACAGTTTAACTGAGGATTATTCCACAGTCTCTGATTCTTCCCAATGATCTTTCTTTTCTACCTGAATTGAATGTTGACCACTCTTCTGTATGATTTTTTGACTGTGTTTCTTGAAGAGATGTGTGTTGACTACCATCAAGCCATTTGCCTGATTGACATCTAGAAATGTCTGTTTTCCTTCTTTATTCCTGTTAGTTCAGCCAGTCAGTCCTCATATCATGTCCTGTTTGTCTTCATATGAGCATTCAGATCCTCCATTATCAACAGTAACTCATGTTTTCCCATGTTATGTAGTAGGTCCTGCAAATACTGCCATAGTGGTCTCTTTTCCTCACCATCCCTATTCTGCTATAGGATATAGGCTAAGATTTTGAATAATGCCATATATTTACCCTGGAATTTGATTGCCTTGATTCTTGGAGTCTGACTGCCATGAGTATGTCATTAATTCTGATGACATCTTTCACTGTCTTCAGAAGACTCTATATTACCACAATTCCTACATCATTTTAGTCTATCCTTCATCTGAGTAGTTGATGCTGTATAGCAAGTCAAGTGAATTTACTGTACTGCCCTTCCATCTTGTTTCACAGACACACATGATCTTTATTCTCCTCCTCACCATTATGTCATCCATTTCCAAGCTGTGACCTTTCGGTCAGCTTATATTTGATGTAGCAATCCTTAATTCATTTTTACTAGATCAATTGGTTTTACTTTCAGCTTTTACACAGCAGGCCAGGTAATGCAGGCTGGGAAACTGGAGAGTAGCTTATGACCCAGGGCTGCTGCACTTTGGGGCTGGCACACACTGACCAGAAAGTGCACACAGACGTCTTCCAGTGTTAGCATGGGTTCCTGGCATAAGTCATTGAAGGCCTGGTCCTTAAACCACTTAACCATTGGCAAACACCCATGCCCATTTTTGGAAACATTATTTGACATGACCAAATCTCCAGAAGCCAAGTGTTGCACTGTTGAGTGGCTAGCGTCTGGTAGGCACCATATAGAGTGTGTGCTGCTGCCCACTTGTCCATCCAATTTGGGGTTCACGTTGTTGACATAACTCTCAAGTTCATCTTGAATGGAAACAGCATGCTTTCTGGAGGAGGAAGGAACCTAAAAAGCCACGTGGGCAGCATGGAAACTCCAAACAGGCAGTCAAGATCAAACTATATACCTGGTGTCTGAGAGGTGAAGACCTAGACCATTATGCCAAATATATTTTATATGTGTAATAATTTTACAGATTTTATTTGTGGACACATGCATAACACTTCTGCCAAGCAGTACAAAAAGAACAGTTAACAAATGGTTATCTTTAAAAAATATGGCATAAAGTACTTCATAAAATATTCTAGGCCTGCAGATCTTCTGGGGGCCTGCTGTTCCAAACTCTCCAATGTATGAGGGGATTTTGACTCAGGCTTAGCTTAATGGGGGGGCCTATCATGAATCACTCCCCTGGGCACTACCTAGTCTAAAACCAGAACTGTTCAAAGGTATGCATAGCATGTCACTATAGCTTGTCTGAGGATTGAGGACAGTGTGGCCATTATTTCTTTCACTTACAATCAACCCACAGATATATGTACAGAAGATCATTATAGTTGTCTGGGGGCACTGCACTGTCAAGAATAGCAAGTTTAAATACACTGCTGTGATCATTTTATTTTTTTCATCTTTCCCCCAGGAAAACATCATCATGTATACAAGTGGATATTTGGGGGAGGGGGTATAAGGAGAAGGAGGCATGCTTTGTATATAAATCTGACAACAACAGATTTAAATATATTGCTGTGACCATTTATCATTTTACTTTCATCTCAGTCTGACATCAACGTGGTACACAGAAGGTGGCTTTTTCTTGGAAGTAGGGGGTGAGATGGAATGCTGTGTCTACTTATGACAACAACAACTTGAAATATATGACTCTGGCATTTGTTCTTTTACTTTCATTCCACTTTAACAACAGAAACACCAGAGAGATACACAGAAGGTTGATCTCACTGTCGGGTAAAGAGGTAGACATTAATAAAATGGTTACTCGTGTTTGCTAACCCTAATCCTGCCCCTGCAAAATTAAGTAAAAAAAAAGTAATAATAAAATTCCCTTATAGTACCACTATTACCACTATTCAAACAAAGCTCATCTGGTGGTACTATTAGGGATTTATTATACTTAGATTCACTGATCTTAAAAGGTCTTCTTTTTCAGTTAGTGAATGTTCAGCAAAGTGAATATTCACTGAGTGTTGTTTTTGATCTGCAGTAATCGATGAAAGTGATGTCAGTCTTTCTGCAAGGCAAAGCTTTTATCAGTATGTATGTATATGTATATATATATATATATATATATATATATATATATATATATATATATATATATATATATATATATAGATCCCATTTGTTTAACCAAAAGTACAGTTAACTGAAACCCAATTTGCAGAGACCACTTACACAAAAGTGCAGTTCTCCGAAACCTCAAAATGCCGAACCACAAAATACTGACATGACACCTATGTCTGTAATGAGAACACATCCATGGTAATGGAAATGGTACCATAATCATGGGGAAGATTACAATTAACCTTGGCATTTGAGCAGGGGCCTGAACTAATTGACATTACATGTGGTGCCGCACATGATGTCAACTAGCTCCGCCCAGTTAGGACATACCAAAAATTCCCCTGTCAGGTAGAACCAGCAGATGTGATGCTGCTGGCTGCTCTGTTCCACTTCCCCTTCCTTACCTGCCATAAGAAAAGACTCAACAAGAGTGGATAGTAGGACACATAAGATCAAAATGGGGCAGCCAGGCAGTTGATGGCTAGCTTGGGGGTGCAAATGGGGAAATAAATAAGAGTAGGTTATGGTAAAGGGTCATGATGTGTAGGTAATTTGCCATCTTCCATTCCTAATAATCTTTTACACTAGTAGTCTGTTAATCTGACATTACTGCACAAGTCCACAGCCACCTAATGCATCCCAGAATTGTATAGATATCATACAGAGGTCTTAGTATTTGTCACATTTCCTGACAACATTGTATGCCTCAGTTTTATAGTAAGCACATGCATGGTTTCCATAAGGATTATAGGTACAAGAATGTAGCTCCCATATATCCATGTATTTGCACACTGGATGGGGTAGATCTAGACTTCACTATGGCCTTTGGCACAGTATATCATAGGAGCTTAGTGGGTAAGGACGTTAAAGGGTATAGCAAACTGAACAGAAATCTGGCTTACTATCTATAACCAGAGGATGTATGTAAGATGGAGCTGACTAAAGCAAATCAGGTAACCAATGAAATTTTATTTTTTTATTTATCCTTTATTGACCAGGTTAGTCCCATTAGGCCAGTGGCTTCTGTTCATGGGACACCTGAGATGGTGTTTATACTTTATTTATTTATATGTGTTTACCAGGTAGTGCATTGATCAATATTTACCAATTTCAGTCTTAGCCTGGGTGAAATACAAAACATTTCACAAATAAAAAAATGCAGAAATATAAGCAATGCCAGAGTAGTTCTCATGTGTATGAGACAATAATTATGTGACCATGTAATCAGTTATGAATTAATATTGATGTCTGTCACAAAACATTTAATGATGTGCCATACCCCAATTTTCACTTTGATGGCGGAATGTGAACTCATGTCCTAGAATGCTAAACATATACATGAAAGTGTATTATACCATATCAACAGTTCTCAGGAGGCATATTACTACAACATGTACTGCAATGGCAGCAATGGTCTTCTATACATGAGTTCACATCACAAATTGTAAGACCCTCCTGTAGCCATACTGTACATCCACACCTCAATATAGCACATGTCAATGACAGCAACATTGGCATGTCAACAGTTCATAGGATCATAGGACATTATTATGCTAATGGCCAACACCACATGAAATCCTAGCCATTATTGTACCATGAAAAAATATATATCTGTATGACAGAAAATCATATGACTATTGTGCATATGTGTATATTTGTTCAATTGCATTACATCCCACCACTGTCCCTATTGGACATGTGCACCACACCATCACAGAATTAGCAATGATACATGCAGTGGTCTGGAGAAAGCTTGCAGAGGCTCATGTAAGGACCCTGCTTCATGATGTGTATATGCATATTTGACATGCGGATATCCTCCATTCCTCTGCAGGAAGGATGTCACATGGTCAAAGGAAAAAGGAGGATTGTGGATGCATGGTGCTATGTTAAAGGTCCCCAAGTATTAGTGAAAGGAAAAGTGATTCCAAAGATCATACAATGACCATAATGTACCACCAAATGCACATACACACAGCAGTAGACTGGGTCTGATTTAAACCTTACACCTGTGTATGTATAGAAGATGAATGCCATGAAATGTCACAGTAACAACACCATATATGTCTGAGTGAAAAACTGTCACATTGCACATTATGGAATATGATTGCATCATTGTATGCTGAGTAGAACATGTTGGGAGGAGTGTAGGACATGGATGTGGAGTCATATCCCTATGTAAAATTGTCTCAAAAGTGCTAAGTGTATGCATAGACATACAAGTTTCCTGTTGTCAGATTAGAACCACTATATGTGTAGGTAAAGTAACTTGCAAATACAGTAGTTAATGTTACTGTCACAGCACAGGTTTGTCTTGAAATCTGTCACAGTGCATATTACACAGGATGACATCATCACTGCATGTTACAGTGAGATGTTCGGATTTGGGCTTGACATAGCTGTAGACTCAAATATTGCTATAAAATTGTCACCATAGTGATTGTTAACTGCAGACACAGCTGACTACCATGAGGATAGAATCCCTACCTAAGTATTTACAAAACATAGTACTTAACGGAAGCAAAACAGCACAAGTCTGGCTTTTACAGTGTCAGACAATACTTTATAAGTGATTACATCATCAGTGTTTGGTGAGAAGAGCATAGGAATAGCAGTGTCCCACATGCAGGTGTAAAATGGTCTCTTGAATGTCAACCAACTGAACAAACACACATACATACCAGCTGATTGTAGTGAGAACAGAACTCCTACCTAAATACACAGACTAGAAAACTTAGTATTTAATGCAAGCACCTCAGCACAAGTCTAATTTGTAGAGAGTTAGACAGCACTTTATAAGTAATGACATCAGCAGTGTCTGGTGAAAAGTGGATGGTAATAGAGTGTCCCACATCCAGATGTAAAATTGTTTTTTGAATGTTAGCCAAATGAACAAACACACAAACCAGTTGACTGCAGGGAGAACAAAACTCCTACCTAACTAAATACACTGACTAGAGAACTCAATATTTAATATAAGCACCACTCCACAAGTGTGACTTTTACACTGCTGCAGGACAATTTATAGTAGATGAAATCATCACTGGGTGTTTCAGAGAAGATGTTGTGATGCCTGAATTAAATGGATGTGTAGGCATGTTGGCATGTACAACTGTCAAAATATTGGTATGCCCTGGGATTATACTGATGACTGTAGAATACACAGTTACATTCTTCTGACTAAACACACACACACACACACACACACACACACACACACACACACACACACACACACTAACCACAGTGAGATTTGAACTCCTGCCTAATTAGGTACACCAACTACAAAACTCAGTACTTAACACAAGTGCCATGGCACAAACCTGATGTTTACAATGCTGCAGGACAATTTATAGTGGATGGCACCAACATTGGGTGTTTCAGAAACTATGTTGTGAGGCCTGAATTAAATAGATGTGCAGGCCATGGGATTGTACCAGTGACTGAAGAATACATAGTTATGCTCTTCTGACTAGATAGACAAACAGACATATACACACACACACACACACACACACACACACACACACACACATACACACACACACACACACACACAGTTGATTGCAATGAGATTAGAACCCCTACCGAACTAGGTGCATCACCTATAGAACTCAGTACTTAATGCAAGCACCATGACACAAGTATGACATTTGCAATGCTGTCATACAATTTATAATGAATGAAATTGTCATTGGATGTTTGAGAGACTGTTAGGAGACCTATATGAAATGAATGGCTAACCGCATACAACTGTCAAAATATTAAAGATCTGCAGGTTACCAGACTAATGAGTATGCAAAGTGTAGTATTTGCTGTTGTGTTTCCAAAGTGTAGGTACACTTTAAGAGACAGCTTTGCAAAGTATATAGAAATAGCTGTCCACATTACTACAAGTATTGGAAAAATTGAATGTGTATTGTCATGTATAAAGATGTACTTGGTATATAAGAAAGCATTTTTTATTTATTTATGTAGTATAGTTGATATTTTGGGAAAAGTACTGAAAGACCAAGTTTCAAGTGCATGGGTGTACGTAGCACATGACTACAGTGTGAATATGTTTTCTTTCCTTAAAAAGTGCCTTCCCTTTGGTTGTGTTTTACATGTACTTTCATGGAATGAAGACTAAATGTGCTGTAAACATAAGTAATACATACTAATGTGCATTTTCCATAGCGCACCACCAAGCAGATGGTTTGCCTGATCGATGGCAAAGTGTTTGAACATGTGAGATGCACATTTATACTGCTTTCCCCATTTGTGCATATTTAAGGGATGAGCAAATGAGAGCCTTTGCTTCACTGATAAAATTATGTGAGTTCTATTGGTTTGCTTACTTCCTTGCATACACGTTAAGCAGACAGGTATGGCAGTCAGCACTTTGGATATTACTGAGTGTAAGAAACACCTCTGCAGCTTAGCTGACTGTGGCAGCAAGTGTATGTGCATTGAGATATTTATTTTGAGCACAGATGTTCCAGGGTTCGAATTCAGCTGTATCTAATACTTTAAAATATGCATGCGTAATGTAATGAAATAATTCTTTATTCTACTTTTACAGTGTGTTATCTTACAGCGGTGTGTTTAAGTAGCATTGCACAGAGGTAACCACACCATTGAACAGCCATTCACCATTGCTCAGCATTGGTGAGTGATGCCAAATGTCATTCAAACACAGAGACCAAAAACTGAATGGCTTCATTGAGTTGTTTTCACTTATGTGTGTGGTGTGCAGTTCTATTTTTTGACTACATTAAAGGTGTTAAAATGAGGTAGATAGGAAAATGGGGGGGCAAGTAGGGGAAAGAACAAAGGGAAAGCAGTAGAGGAATGTGCAGGAGGGAGGTAGGAAAGAACCATAGCTATCCACCTCTTCAACAGTGTAACATGAAAATATGAGGGGTGATGACAATTCAATCATGTTGTATAGACAATTGAACAGAATCAAGTGTGCCGAGAAGACATTTTTGCTCTATGTATGGGATGATACTTTTTTTGTGGGACATGTGCCCATTTTTTATTTTTTACTTCAGTAAGAGTAATGTTAGGTAAGGGAAGTAGGTATTTCTGGATCAGGTAAGTAAGCAGCTGCAGACAAACAGGGTAAACAAGACAAGACACAGGGATGGTGAGGGACACAACAGGTTGCAGGACACCATGACTGGGGATAGGGAGGGGACATTAAATGCCCATACCCATCAAACATGGGGGCAGTGAGAATCTAGTCCTCACCCACAGAATTGTCATCACTGTCCCCTTACTCCTCTGGCTGTTGGCATGCTTGACATCTTCATTTATGTACCATAATAGAGAGCATCCTCTCCATCTGGCATAAGTGTGCACCAATGGTGCTGTGCACGACCCTATGCATGAAGCCTGGCATCTCCTGGTAGATGGCAGGATTCCCACCTCTGCCACTACTCCTGGAGGGTAACACTGCACCAGCTGCCAGAGTAATGCTACATGATGTGGAAGGCCCAGGTAGTGCCAGGACAACAGAGGCAATACTGCTGGGTTGTGTTCCGGATAGTTTGGGCTTCAGTGCAGGCTCCGGTAGAGCAGGGGCAGGCTGAGCCACAGTGATTGGCCTACCTCACTGTACCATAAAGCATTTTGTGTGTTGTTAGAAAATGATGATATGAAAATGTTGTGATCACACATATAAAAATTTAAAAAGAGATAAGGGTTGGGTGGGAGAAAAAAGAGATAATTAGAGCCATCATATGTGACATACAATGAATTATTGCAATATAAAGAATTTATTTCTACTTTTACATTTAAGTATACTTCTTAACAACTACAAGCTATAACTGATGATTTCTCAAAGAAATCCTTGCAATGTGCATATATTGCACATATGCTTGGTCAAACAACACAGATTAATTTAACAGCAGGGCATTCATACCACTTCTATTGAAATTATTATGTAATATTTTTTAATGATTTCAGTATATATTTGTTACTTGTGGTATTTGTATCCACATCTGACTACAGTATTAGAACTGACACCTACAGTTGGCTTGTGCTACATACTGAAGCATGCATGTTTGATTTTACAGTTAGGATATGCATGATTAATTTGCTACTACTGTATAGAACAGCAATACTTCAGATAAAATAATAGGTATGTTATGCTGCATACATACCCCTTGCTTGCCTCAGTCTTTCTAAATGCTCAGCATGGGTTTCTCTATTTGCCATATTTCCTGACTGGCTGTGGAATAAAAAGAAGAGAACAAGAGAAGAACATTATGTATAAAAGCCTTGCTTATATGCAGCTGCCTATCTAGTTTAAAATCTATTTATCAGTATACTTACACAACTGCAGGATGTTAGCAGTCCTAAACTCAGCCAGCCACTGGTTAAATGCATCCACTTTGCACCTTTTTAGGTAATTAGAGTGATACCTGCACTGTTCTCCGGTGTGTGGAATGCCAGTCGCACTGAAGACAGCCTTGGCCAGACTATTCCTTGCATCAGACTTCTACTGGGAGCCATTATAGTGGACCTGCAAGAGCCTTCGGCTCTGGCACTTTACAAGGAGTCCATTAAAAATTCCAAACTCCTTGGCACCCCACATTTAAGCCCTAAATTATGGACCTCCCCTTCTACCTCCAGACATGTCTTATCAAGGAAAACAGCAATAGTTAACAGTGCTTTTCCATCAATTCTTGTTATCACATTCAATACTAGAGTGCAAACCTGAACAACCACGCCAACTGACTTTGCATAATGTTAAGCGGAGAGCAACAGTGCCAAACAGAATGAAAGCAGTTTATGAACTAAGAAGGGTAATATGACAATTGGCATTAGCGTTTGGTTTGACTGTTGCTGTACTTGTTAGTTGATTTAACTTTGCAGACATTTAGTGGTGCTGTAAAATACAGTTGTGTAAAATCTTACCATAACAATAGATGTCCTTGCCTTCACCATAGTAGAATTCATCACATATGGGATTCCCAGCCGTGCAAGCTTGACTTTTAGCCAGTCTACCAAAGCCTGCCATTGCTTTAAGCTATGCTGAACATCACCCAAACACTCCTGGCGTAGCATAGGGCATAAAGGTGATGTTCAGGAGTACCATTATCAGAACTGATTGCCCCAGTAGGAACACCAGTCCAAGGAAAATGAAAGAGAATCTGCAATTCCAGGAAGGAAAAAGACCAGGGGGTTTGAGAGAGGGAGTGAATACTGCAGTGGTGAAAGCAAGGACATCTACTGTTCTGGTAAGATTTTACACAACTGTACTATGTCTTTACATTCACCACTGCAGAATTCAACACATATGAGACAGTGCTGTCAAAGGAAAAAACTTCAAAGACCAATTCACTTTAGGTTCAAGCAAGGCACCCATTATTACTTGCAGCAAGGAGACAAAGCATGTACGCACAGGGTTTGTCTAAATGATTAATGACTAGTAGGTTATACTTATACAGTTCTCTTCCTGTCACATAGAAAATGTTACATTCTATTACTGACATAGTTAGACACAGCTTTCTGTATGTTCTACAGAAAATATTGTTAGACTTATTGCTGACCAAGTTAAAATATCTGTCATTCTGCAAAAAACATTTTGAGAAAAACAACCTGGCCTTGGGTTTATGTCAGTCCA
The DNA here is from genome assembly GCF_019279795.1 of Protopterus annectens. Classification (NCBI taxonomy): domain Eukaryota; kingdom Metazoa; phylum Chordata; order Ceratodontiformes; family Protopteridae; genus Protopterus; species Protopterus annectens. Next base: position 552,313,514 of record NC_056748.1, read on the forward strand.
TTTCAACATTTCAATTCTTCTATTGTACTGTTCTAATACATGTGTTACATTTTACCAAGATTCAAGGTACATTTCTAGCTGTAGTACAAGTAATGCTGACTACGGTTTAAACTTTCAAGCATCTATTGTTTTCTTTATCAATAGCTTCTAACAGCTGCATGTTTTCTCATGGCATAAGCAGAAATCAATATCCCTTTGTTAATTTTCATGACATTAGCAGAAATTATTTACTTCTTGTTATTTGCTAACATTAGCAGAAAATAGAATGCTTCTTGTTAAGTTTCTAATGGCTGTGCAGATTCATGCAGTGTGAACAGAATAAATGTATTAACCTTTTTAAATCTCGAATGCACTAAATGCACTAAGCATGCATATTACTATTACATACTTTTCTAACATTTCCCCCCTTTTAATACTTTTATTCTACTTTCAAGATAAGCATAAACAGTTTTTCTTCCCCTAACCTCTTCCTACTCAGGATCTGCAGTTAAGAGAGTCATTCAGTTTAAACTTATGAAAGCATTTTCAGATTTTTAACAATTCTTCAAGTTCAGCACCTTGGTATAAGGTTTCTGAAACTGACATGTCTATAAAGTCTTTAATCAGTCTTTTCATGCAAGGGATGCAGCAGCACACACATATCACCAGTAGGATCATTCCTACACAGATGGCAATCAGGATGTTCATCAGGATACTGCCCCACCCCCCAAACAATCTCTGGAAAAAGTCCTTCAATGGATTTGGTCCTGGTTTGGTCAAAGCTGACGCCTGCTGAATTACCTCAAGATGATTGTCTATCTCGTGTTTATGGTCAGGAATATACGAACAGCACTCCTCCTGGATTAAAACGCATGTACCTCCTCTCGCCACTAGGGTGAAGTCGAGAGCCATGCGGTTTTGAAGCACTACAGTTCTCATGGCAGTCAGTTCATCAGTCACCAATTCTAGGGCAGAAAAGGTTGCATTGCTCATTATTTTGAGAAGTTTAGACAATTTTTTTCAGTTCCCAGATTGATTTCCTTGCTTCATATGCTTGCAGTACACCTGCCCACGAGATAACAGTATCACTCAAGTCCATATGTGACAGTCCATTTTTCCCTAAGCCCACAGCATAATGGTTTTTCCAGCCTGCATTGATTTGCCCCACTGGATTAACAGGCTTCTTGATTTCTCGTCGAACATTCTGAATTTTCCCTTGAGGTAAAACTGCTGTGTGTCGTATGGCCAGAACCAGGTACCCCAAATAACAACTGCCGGACCAATTCTCAGGTAACCACTTGTATGCTTTCTTACCACATGCAAAATAACAGTCTTCTACTTTGGTAGTAACTTTACTATGTCCTGGCTCTGGATGAAACATTTTTTTGTCTATCATAGACAGTTGTCTATAAAGGTCAGCATTATATTTTACTTCATCAGTTGTCCTATGCATCAGTTCAACAAATGAATCATAGCTCATGTTGCAATAGGACCCTGTGTTATCAGTCTTATTGTAGCATCTATAAGGAACAGTCACATTGCAATTGCTCCAACTCACCTGAACTGTATCATTTTTGTAAAAACACATAGTCCCCTTCTGTCTAACAGGCAAGTGCAATGCTACTTTATCTTGTGATGTGACATCTGATGTATCATAGACTAAGTTTTCCCAGGTCTTGTTGGCTCCTAGGGGGACTGAAGTTAGCAATAGCCCCCCGTATGCTGTTGGCAAGGCTGTGCAAATCCAGCAATTCGAAACATTGAAGGTCTCAGCATACACATATTTGATTGCCTGGTAAGTGTTGAAGTTTGGGTGCCACTCTGCATACAACTCTGCATGCTTGTTCAGTCCAGTTTGTGTGGCTGAGAAAAGGAATGGCCACAACAAAAAGATTATTGTCACTAGTACAGTCAACAGGATGGTTATGCAATACTTCCGAGGAAACGGTTGTTCTGCATTCCTTTTTTCTCCGACTCTTCTGAATAGGTACATTTGGATCTTACTGGATTTTGCCATCTTTATTTCAGACATGTGTTCTTACTCTCTGCCCTAATAGGACCTTCAGCACCGATGGTTTCTTCACTAGGGTTGAGACGGATCAGTCCTATTGATCTGACCCCCCTTTGTAGCCAGACTTTGTGCTGAGGGCCCCGATGGAGAGGTAAGATTTTTGTCCAGTTCAAAGTTCTTAACAAGTTTGCAGTGCGTCAGGTGGATCCACAAAGCTCGCTCTGCTATCTTGACTGCAGTTGGTGTTGAAAGAAGCATCTGGTAGGGACCTTCCCACCTTGGCAATGACCAATTCTTCTTCTTGACAACTTTTATCCACACCCAGTCCTCGGGTGTCACTGCCACTTCTGATGTCTCAGTTTGCTTTCTATCTGAAACAGAATTTGACTGCAACAGATGTTTAGAATTCATGACTTTCTTCATATATTCAGCTAATGTAAAATCAGCTTCCTGGTCTGATGACATAAGAAGTTTCCACTGGGATATATAGTAAGCCCTTCCAAATAACTTTTCAAAAGGAGTCAATCCTTTTGCTGTAGGGGCAGTTCTCATGCTCAACAGTGCCAGGGGTAAACAGTATATCCAATTTTTCCCTGTCTCAGCTATCAATTTTCTCAATTTGTTTTTTAATATACCATTATGCCTTTCAACTAGCCCTGCAGATTGTGGATGGTATGCACAATGATTTTTTTTAAAGAAATACCAAAATGCTTACTTAACTGCTGTATGGTTTGGTTTACAAAGTGTGTACCATTGTCACTGTAGATCCTTTCTGGAATGCCGAATCTAGGGATGATTTCTCTGACAAGTACTTTTGCCACCGTAGCTGCATCTGGATTTTTGGTTGGAAAGGCTTCCACCCATCTGGAAAACATATCTACAATGACAAGACAATACTTCTTATTTTCACATTTATTCAATTCTATGTAGTCCATACAGATAGTGTGAAACGGATATGGTGGTGTAGGGAAACTCCCTTGCTTGGGCTTTAACGCCCCCTGTGCATGATGTTTGTTACAAATCTGACATGTCAAACAAAATTTTTTAGAGTAATTTGTAAATCCATACGTTGTGAACACCTGGTTCACCAGCTGTATCATCCCCCCTGTTGAGAAATGGCACTGCCCATGGCTCAACAAAGCTGCATATCTAAACAAATTAGATGGTAGTATCGGTTTCCCTTCTCTAGAGATGTACAGCCCCTTTTCAAGAATTGCTCCTCGTTTTACCCATTGTTGTTTTTCAGCTTGCGTAGTGAGTGTCTGCATTGTTTATAACATTTCTAAGTCTAAAATCTCAGAGGGTTGTAATTCCTCATTTAAAAGAAATACTTCTGTGGCTGCTTGTTTTGCAGCTGTATCGGCTCTCGCATTACCTTTTGAAATCCTATCTTGTTGCTTGGTGTGAGCTGTGCATTTACAAATGGCTACTTTCTGAGGTAACTGAATAGATTCTAAAAGATCTAAAATAAACTGTGCATGATTAATAGGTTTGCCAGTAGATGTTATCGTTCCCTGGTTTTTCCACTGTTGTGCAACAACATGTACAGTAGAAAAAGCGTACTGGCTGTCAGTAAAAATGTTTACACATTTACCCTTTGCTAAGGTACATGCCCGTGTCAAGGCAATCAATTCTGCTGCCTGTGCAGATAAGTTGTGTGGTAAAGGTTTTGCTTCTATAATCTCAGTGTCAGAAACTACTGCATATCCTACTAGGTTCTGTCCTGTAGGACCCCTTTTGCATGAGCCATCCACATAGTATGTCACCTCAGCATCATCCAAGGGGACATCTGTGAGATCTTTTCTAGGCAGTGTCTTTTGCTCAATCACCTGCAGGCAGCGGTGCGGAGTGCCGTCTGCAGGGGTTGGGAGCAGAGTGGAAGGGTTTAAAGTCATGCATCGCTCAATTGTCATGTGAGGTTGGCTCAACAATATAGTCATACAGGAAAGATGCCTAGCAGGGGAAAGATATGCCACCTTTTCTTGTAGTAAAATAATCGCGACTGCATGAGGTACTCTCAAAGTGAGAGGGTGGAATAAGACTACTGAGGCCGAAGCCTGTACTGCCATTTCAGCTGCAACTACCGCTTGTACACAGTGGGGTAAGGATCGTGCCACTGGGTCTAGTTGTGATGAATAGTAAGCAATGGGGCATTGCTTATCCCCATGCTGCTGTGTTAATACTGATGTCATGTAACCCTGCTTAGACTCTACAGTTTGGAAAAAACGTTTATGATAGTTTGGCAATCCCAGAACTAATGAGGATGCTATTAACTGCTTCAGTTTGCAGAAAGCAGATTCTGCTTCTGGTGTCCATTGCAATAAATCTTGCGCTGCCATAGGCTTCTTATATATAAGGTCAGTCAGAGGTGCAGATTCCAAAGCATAGTTTGGAATCCAGCTCTGGCAAAAATTAGTTGTACCCAGGAAGGACATCATCTCCTTCTTGGTAGTGGGTTTTGGTGCTTGCAAAATTGCTACCTTTCTGTCCTCATCTAGTGTTCTGCCTTCCTTGGATATTACATATCCTAGGTATTTGACTTGTTTTTTTCAAAGCTGCAGTTTACTTTTATTTACCTTATGTCCTTCAGCGGCTAAAAATTATAGAAGTGCTATGGTATCTTCTCTACAATCCTGCTGGGTGGGGGCTGCCAGCAAGATGTCATCAACATAAAGTAAAATCTGACTGCCTCTTGGTGGGGTGAATCCCGCCAAGTTGCTTGCCATTTCTTGTGAGAATATTGTTGGACTTTCACAATATCCCTGTGGTAGTCGCGTATATGTATACCTTTTCCCCTGAAATGTGAATGCAAACCAATACTGGCTGTCAGGGTGTATCAGTATCGAAAAGAATGCATTGCTAATGTCTACTTCAGAAAAATACTTCTGTTGAGGTTTTAAATCATTCAACAGGCTGTGTGGGTCTGGCACTGTGAGTGCCCTTGGTATTACTGCATCATTTACAGCTTTTAAATCTTGGACCATACGCCATTCTACATTTGCTTTTTTGACTGGAAACAAGGGTGTGTTACATGGTGAATCGGGAGATTCTACTAGTATCCCTCCTTTAAGTAAGGCTGCTATAATAGGCTTTATCCCTGCCTCTGCATCTTTTCTTAAGGGATACTGTCTCTTTTGTGGTCTAAATGCTGACTTTGGCGTGATAGTAACTGGTCGTGCTGTACGAATAAGTCCTACATCTGACTTTCCTGTTGACCACAGAGTCTCTGGTATATTTTGTAAGGCATTTTCTTCCTCCTTTAACAGGAGTGTCAATCAGCTGTTCTCACCAGACTGTAAGTGCACAGCTGGGTTGGTCTGAGTTATCCAATTCAACTTATGTATTTGTATTCCCTGTTCTGATATTTCTACTTCTGTCTGTTTCTCCCATCTTGTGACTTTTTTTCCTAGGTCTGCCCATTCTATATTTCTGTTTTTGGTTAAGCTAACATGTAGTAATTGATTAGATTTATAAAGTGCAAAGAACTCCTGGGGCAATGAACAGCTGGCTACACTGTTCCCTTCTGTGTCCCAGTACAGGTTACGCAATATCAATCTGTTTGCATGATTCTTAAACAATTCTTGCTCATATTCCTTATCAGGTCCTGGTGTGTTACAATAATACAGGGTACAGTGCAACAGTTGTTGCTTATCAGTGTCAAGGGAGGGGAATTTGCTGATGGCTACATTCATTAACTCTTCGGTTACAGTCCCTGGACCAGTCGTAACCAAGTCCTGGCTGTACCAATAAAACATTTCACCCTCCGATTGCATTGCAAAGGTATCAATTTGTTGCTGTGCTTCCATACCCTGCATGGTTGGGACTACTGCTATACCAAATAGCTGCATGAGGTCTCTGCCCAAGAGGTTTACTGGGCATTTTGCAGAAACAACAATTTTGCTTTTTTGTGTCAATCCTGAAACTGGATCAGTTATTGCAATGGTACGGGAGAGAGGCTCCCGATACAGCTGTCCATTAGCTGCTTTGACTAGTACGTAATCAGGTGACTGTGTTTTCTGGCAGTTTGGAGGGATGTATCAGGGTTCGTGATGCCCCTGAGTCACACAAAAATTTGACTTCCCTCCCCTCTACCAAGAGTGTAACTTCTGGTTTCGTGTCTGCTAAATAAAGCTCCAAGCTCAATAGAGTTAGGTCTAATATTTCAGCTTCTTCGTTGTCACTTACTTCCTGCACTTCCTCTACTCCCTCTATCACATTCTCATTTGTCCCTTCTTCGCTAGCCCCTTCTAGTGATTCCTGACTACCATATAGCCAGTCCTCACCCTCCTTGTCTTCCGTTGTTGCCTTCTTGTTTTTCTTGCAATCCTTTGCCAAATGTCCCTTTTTACCGCATTTAAAACATTCTCCCCTTTTCTTTTGCCCTTCAAAGTCCTCTGATCATTGATCAGATTGTTTGTTTCCCTGTGCATTTTTCGTGCCCTTTTTCCTGGACTATACTATGTAAACTTCTGCTCCATCTTCTACAGAAAATATTTGAGCTTTCTTTTTCTTTTTGCTATTAAAATGCCTTTTGGCATTAGCATATTCAAGCAATGACTGTAACCTGCTTGTACGATGATCTACTATGTGTTTTGTAATAAAACTGCTTATAGGTGCAATACTGCCCTTTAAAAATGCATTCTTTAACTGCTGTTCATATGGGGAATCTTGTGTTTGATCTTCGGGAACCTGCATTCCACAGTGGTTATTAAAATACTCTAATTGTCTGGCATAATACTGGTCAATAGTTTCACCTTCTTGTTAGATACATTGTTTAATGCAAGTCCAGTCTGCCCTAGGTTTTCATTTTTCAGAGATGCGGTCTGTCAGATCTTTTACTCTAGTGTCTAATTCTGCACTGCTATGTGGAAGGGGTCTTTGTGCAGCGTCACGGGGATTCCAGTTCCCACTAATCATATACCAATCTGGCCCTACAATTTGTCTAACTACCTTTTCTACCTCTTCTCCGTTTAAGTTATAACTCAGCCTCATTCCTTGTAAATCTTCAGAGAATTTTCTAAAATTAACCTTTGGATGGGGAATACCCTCAGTGGCTTTCCGGATGTCCTCTGGAGTCCAAGGTCTATACACTAAAATAGTTGGGTCCTGATTGTCCTGACCTGCCTGAGGGTTGGGTACTTCTATAAGTGGACATATTTCTTCTCCTTCACTTATAGATCATGAATTCTTAAGCATTTGTCATAACTCGATGTCTTCATTTGAGTTACCTGCCTTTGTTCGAGACCTGGTCTCAATGAGATCTCTAATATACAGTTTTATTTTCATAATGCCTCTTTCTTCAGTGATTACAGGATATCATGGGGGTGGACTAACCTGTTCACTTGCTTCATATTCCGGTAAGGGAGGTGCTGATGCTATTACTAAGTTATTGTCCTCCTTATCTAAAAACATTGCTTTTGAATTCTTGTTCTTTTGTTCCCTACGGTTTACTTCCTCAATCCACCTGTGTGCCTGAGGAATTCCTAATTTACGTTGCTTTTTCACCCAACCTTTGGAATCAGTTTTGAGCTGTTTGACAAGTTTGATAAGTGATGATTTTTCTAATTTTCTGTCGAATTCATACTTATTAACCCATTTTGAATAATATTTAATATTGTCGGCACGCTGTGACTGCATGTATTTTGCGTCTTCTGTTAATGGCGGATTTTGGGGTCTTTTTGTGCAATTATTACCCGTTTTGTTCTACCCTTTGATTGTTACATAACTTCTCTTATTTTTAACGTGGTACCATGAATTTTGTTATAGTCTCTTCAGAATGACTGCCTACTTATTCTGTCTCTCCTGATCTATGACAAGACAGTAATCTTTTTTGTCCCTGACTTGTAAGAAAAATACAGTCTAACAAAAACAATACACATCTAGTCCCTGATCTAAAACAAAAAACAGAAAAAAGTAGATTCACCTTACCTGAGCCCACGTGATTGATCACCAGTTCGCGGAGACCCGTCCTTCAGTCGCAGATCAGAAAGTGGCTGGCCTCTTTTGAACGGCAATTCAGTCAGAGGGCTTTTCAGATAAGAAGAACAGATTTGGTTTCTTCCCCGTACGGTTTCAACCACCTAGCCCATCTGATCCGAGGTGAAGAGAGGGTTCCGGTCCAAACGACCAATCTGTCAAAGGAAAAAACTTCAAAGACCAATTCACATTAGGTTCAAGCAAGGCACCCTTTATTACTTGCAGCAAGGAGACAAAGCATGTATGCACAGGGTTTGTCTAAATGATTAATGACTAGTAGGTTATACTTATACAGTTCTCTTCCAGTCACATAGAAATTGTTACATTCTATTGCTGACGTAGTTAGACACAGCTTTCTGTATGTTCTACAGAAAATATTGTTAGACTTATTGCTGACCAAGTTAAAATATCTGTCATTCTGCAAAAAACATTTTGAGAAAAACAACCTGGCCTTGGGTTTATGTCAATCCATTTCAACATTTCAATTCTTCTATTGTACTGTTCTTATACATGTGGTACATTTTACCTAGATTCAAGGTATATTTCTAGCTTTAGTGCAAGTAATGCTGACTACGGTTTAAACTTTCAAGCATCTATTGTTTTTTTATCAATAGCTTCTAACAGCTGCATGTTTTCTCATGGCATAAGCAGAAATCAATATCCCTTTGTTAATTTTCATGACATTAGCAGAAATTATTTTCTTCTTGTTATTTGCTGACATTAGCAGAAAATAGAATGCTTCTTGTTAAGTTTCTAATGGCTGTGCAGATTCATGCAGTGTGAACAGAATAAATGTATTGACCCTTTTAAATCTCGAATGCACTAAATGCACTAAGCATGCATATTACTATTACATATTTTTCTAACAAGTGCCAAAGCTCAAGAAGAAACTTGGGAGAATGAAGCAGCAGAAGAACCTGCTAAGAAGTCAAGAATAATGGCATTAGTAAAACCAGCTCTAATTCTGGAGATACCATCTAACTTGTAGTGTTTGGTAAAAGTATGCTCAGAAGTCCAGGTAGCTGATTCAAGAATAGAATTAATGTCTAAGCCCTTGAAAAAAGCACCAGAAGAAGCCACAGCTCAAGTAGAATGAGCCTTTACAGAAGAAGGAAGGCTCTTGCCATGAAAAGTGTAATAAAAAGAAATAGCCTTTAAAATCCAAGTAGAAATAGTTTGATTGAAAACAGCTAATCCTATAGACCTTGGATGAAAGGAAACAAACAACTGATCAGATTTTCTGATAGCATTAGTCTAATCCAAATAAAATCTAACATATTTATCCATGCCCAAAGTATGCAGCACCCTCTCACTGTCAGACTGTGGAGTGGGGAAAAAGTAGGCAACTTAATAGGCTGATTAAGTGACAACTCATTAACCACCTTAGGCATAAAAGAAGGATTATTATGCAAGGGCACCCTGTCCTCATGGAATATCAGAAAAGGTGGACAAGCCATAAGAGCTTGTAACTCAGACACCCATCTGACAGAAGTAAGGATGAACAAAAGAACTGTCTTCCAAGAACAATGTTGCAAGGAAGCTGAAACAGCATGCTGAAAAGGAGCATGAGTCATTTTCTCCAGAACAAAAATAAGATCCCAGGGAGGAGGAACAGGCTTCCTGGGAGGTTTAATATTAAGGACACTTTTAAGAAATTAACCTCAAATCTAGAAGTTAAAGGAGGAGCTAAAGGCAGACCAGCAGAAACAGTTGATAAGTTTGCCTTAATAGAAGAATAGGCCAAATGTGCTGTGTTTCTGTGGAATAAAGTGAACTGAAGTGTGCTGAGCCATCTGTGGGTTTTTTTCACAATTTTCTAAGCTTGCCCTGCTCAGGGCTTTATTGTTTTGCCTGAAAAGCTGCTTCATTTTGTGGATTACAAGTTTTATTTGGAAGCTGATGTGAATTTTGTTTTGTTTTTTCCAAACGAGCATTCAGCTACTCACACAAATGCAAGAGAAGTAAAGGAACTGTGTTTCCAGGTTATGAGAGAGACACCAAATAGAAAACCTCTTCCATTTAGATAAGTAGGATTTCCTAGTAGTAGGTATCCTGGCCTCCTGCAGGATCTGCAGCACATCCTCAGAAAAAAGGTGTCTGCGAGGAATCAAAATCTTATCACCCACAGCGTCAGTTGAAGCATGGACAGGTGGAGATCGATGAAAGATCCCTTGTCTTGTGTGAGTAAATCCACCTTGTGAGGTAACTTGTGATGATTGCCCTCAGCTAGATGCAGAAGTAGAGGGGAACCAGTGCTGTTGTGGCCAAAAGGGAGTCACCAACAAGATTTGGGAGCATCCTGTTGAATCCTGAACAGGATTTTCGGAATGAGAGGAAGGGAAGGGAATGCATAAAGAAACATCCCCTTCCAAGAAAATGAGATGGCATCCACCTTCCATACCAGAGAACCTGGGACTCTGGCACAAAACAGAGGAAGTTGATTGTTCAAAGGGGAGGCAAAGAGATCTACTTGAGGAGTACCCTGCTGGTGAACAATGTCCAGAAACACATCCCTAAGAAGCATTCATTTGTGGGATTGAGTGAAGAACCTCTTCAGAGTGTATGCCACAATATTCTGATCTGAAGGAATGTAAACTGCCTGAAGAGTCACTTGATTCTTGACAGCCAGATCCCATACCAGGAGTGCCAACTGGCAAAGAAGGTAAAATCTTGTTCCCTCCTCTTTGTTGATATACCACATAACTGTGGTATTGTCTGTGAATACCTTGAGAGGTCCCGGAGAGAAAAGAGAATGAAAAGCCTGAAGAACCAGCATAAGAGCTCTCATCTCTTTGATGTTGATGTGCTTCTTCTGCTGACAAGGCGACCACACTCCCTGTACCTTCAGGGAGCCAAAAGTTGCTCCCCATCCCACATCTGAAGCATCTGTGAACAGATCCTGAGAAGGAAGAGGGGGATGAAAAGGAATACTTGGATTCAGAGACAACTGCTGAAGCTACCAGAAAAGTTCCTTCTTGAGACAAGGAAGAAGAGTAACTGTAACGTCTTGGGGAGGCGCATGTTGGAGTAATCACCAGAAAAGAAAAAATGCTGTGAAAATGGCAGAAAATGGATGTAGGCAAACAGACCGATGGTTAGAAACAGCGTTCGGACTGGTGGCAAAGAAGTTCTGAGGATGGTATGCCTGATTGTCACCTTTATGCCCTATGCTACATGAGGACCGTTTGGGTGATGTTCAATGTACCTTAAAGCAATGGTAGGCTTTGGTAGACTGGCCGGACATCAAGCTTCCATGGCAAGGAAAGCCAAAGTGATGAATACTGCAGCGATGAATGTAAAGACATATATGACATGACACATTTTGGTGTGTCTTTGCACATTGATAAAATTAATATGTACTATGTGGGATTCAAACCTATGCAGCATAGACAAAACATATTCTTCCACGTAGATGATTTTTTGTTCTTGCCACAGAAAAAGTGCTTAGTGCTTGTCAGACATGCTCATTAATTATATAAATACACATGACAGAGTGAGAGGTTAACCATATATTTGTGTGACCTGACAAAGCCTGGTTTATAAATTCATGTGTGCATGAGCATCACTGAAGTATGACGTCCATCTGAGGCCAGAAAGATAATTATAATTACAGAATAATAACTGTCAGTATACCCTCAGTCACACACATAATTCATATAAGCTCCACTGCTATACATACTTATTTGTAATTATGTTTACATTGTTTTATTTTTTTTATATAAAAGTGAGTGGACAAGCATTACTCTGGCTCTCTAATTGTGTAATTGAACAGCCATAATTGTACTGATACCCCACAGTTACACATGTAAAATGTCTCTGATATCCTGTATGTGCTCAGTGCACATGCTATAGATACTCATTCTATCTGTATGTATTTGTCTTCTGTTAATGTTTATATTAAGCAAAGTGGAACATCAGTAAGAAAACTTTGGACTTAGCAGGATTAGAACCAAGGCTTACCTATACTATAACCTTTAACTTACAGCTGCTGCCACAGGAACAATTAGGCAGCACCTGTATATTTTCACATTCATTACTCTGCATGCGTACTGACAGCCGCGCAACACCCCATAGTGTGTTTGACTGGTGGCAAAAAATACTGGATACAATGTATCAATGTTGAAACTGTCTATTGTCTGTTTCCTGTCTGCAGGTGTTCTGGATCTGCAGATGGGGAAGGTTGCTGATTGCCATACAATGATGCTTAGTGGGTTTGCTCAATGGTAAGAAAAATAGAGCAATGTATTCATTTTGTAATTGATTACTGTCTGCTTTCTGTCTGCTTCATGTGTGAGCCATTAGGTCAGGTTTGCACGAAGTTAGTGATGAGCAAACATGACAGGCAAAGCTCACTATGTATGAGCACAGGTAAAAGTGACTGAAATTGCATAAAAATGACTTTTCTCTGGTAAATGTATACACATTTTATGAGAGTTTGTTGGAAAGCACTTATAACAACTGACTAATGTTATTTTCCTTGTTTGGTACAAATTGTCATTTGCTTGTTGTTTTTGGGGTACGGGTGAGGGAGCCAAGTTCCATGTGAATATTGCCACATCCAACAGCTTTTTTTACAGAAGTTAGTACTTATTAGTCCTTGTTTTAGATCAGATCTTGGTTTGTGTGTGTCTGTGATATGTTATACCACATAACCTTTTCTGTATTTTAATAGCTGAATTTTTGTGTTTCTCTAGTGGGCAATACTGAGAAGCAAATAATATGTGTTATATGTAATCAGGACTTTTATTTATGTGATATTTATGTGTAGTATCCTTAATTTGTGTTTTCTGTCACCTAGGGCTATGGCACCCAACCGTCCCAATCCCTGCAACCCCCCTTCAGTGAATGATGTAATTGTTCAAGCCTTTTGGCAGCATGGTGCCTTTCTGCTTGAGAGAGGACATGGGGATATGTCTAGCAGGATGCAGATTTGAAACTAGGTAGTGGATGATGTCAGTGTTGTTGAGGGGGTGCAGCAGGACATATAATCAGGAGTGTCATAGGGCCACTGATATGATTTCATTGGCCTGGAGGAGTACAGCTGCAGTGGCCCATGGACAGCTGGCTACTGGAGGGGCTACTTCAGAGCCACCACTGACACCAAATGAAGAGTTCCTGTCCACTGTTAGAGATCCAGAGAGCTCAGTAGAAAGTGCACAGCAGCATGTGATTGATGTTGGTGCTATTATTTCAGGGAGGGCAAGTATGTCACAGGAGGAGCTTCCAGGTAAGCCTACATATGTCAATTTTTAACAATTTCTTGTACAGTAAAATATTAAAAGCAATAGATGAGTTGGCTTAATAGTTTTGGAGGGACCTATTTATAGATTAATAAAGTTAACGACACATTCTGGTTCATTACATGTGGGCATAGGGTGGATGTGTCAGCCAGGTTTCAGTTAAAAGCATTGTTAATGGACATATAAAGTCAATAGATTGTTCCCCCTGTGTTACTGTTATTGTGGTGATGGTGTCCTTACATTTTGATTAACTTCTTCAAGGACCATCCTCCCTAGCAAGTGTGGAGTCATCTGCACCTAGTAAGCCAAACATTTTTATTTCCGCTCACCCACAACACAGCAACACTACGAATAACTGCCTCTGCTCAAATAATAATAATTATGTTGCAGCTCAAAAATGAATCGCCACGGCCAGTAGTACAAAAATACATTTATTATAACGAAAAATGTTAAGCGCTTTCACTCACATGAAAGTGAGCTTCATCAGAACATTTAACCAACTGTTACAAATTGTTTAAATAGCATCTTTGGCGCCAAAACATTTAAAATAATTTTTTGTCCTAGAATATGGTCCACATATAAATAAATTAAAAGACATATTATTAAGTAATTGGAATGTTTTGATGGTGGATCAGGAAATGACAGATATTTTGGGCCCTAGGGCAGTGTTTGTATATAAGATGGGGAAAAACATCAAATCTTTGTTGGAAAGGGGCTTGAGGGACACAGGGATGGTTAACACTATTAAGCACACTTCGAAATGTGGAGCTTGTAATCAATGTTTTGCTATTAATGAAGAAGAAGGAATTGTCTTAGATAATATTAATAAGACAAGATTAAGCTTCAAACAGGGTAATTGCAACTCAAAATTAGTCATATATTTGGCAAATGTGAGGCTTGTCCAGGGTACTATATAGGTAAAACAGAGAGGAATTTTAAGAAACGTATATATTCTCACCTGTATAGTATTAGGACAAAGGATATCAATAATGCCTTATATAGACATATAGAAAAGTATGGAGTTAAACATAATTTTAAATTTGCTATATTGGAAAATGTAGTCACGGACCCTAGAGGTGGTAATTACAAAAGTACACTTGCATACAAAGAGGTTTGGTGGCAGTTATTTACTGATGCCACTACACCACCAGGTCTGAATGACCATATATCTATTAAACCTTTACTTGACATTAGATCATTTATTTTTATTTATTTTTTATATATTATAGAATAGCATTTTTAGGTATAGATTTAGTATAGTACTTAATTGCATATCAATTGTATTAGGTGTTTTTATCTAGTGTTTCATGTATTTTCTATATATATAGATATATTTTTATATATATATATATATATATATATATATATATATATATATATATATATATATATATATATATTTTTTTTTTTTTTTTTTTTTATTTTATATGTGGTGTTGGTAAGACTGTTGCAGACATTAATGTCTGCATTAATTCTAACATGAAAAAGTTTTTTTTGAATGTAGTTGCACTTTAAATTATTTTAAATGTTTTGGCGCCAAAGATGCTATTTAAACAATTTGTAACAGTTGGTTAAATGTTCTGATGAAGCTCACTTTCATGTGAGTGAAAGCGCTTAACATTTTTCGTTATAATAAATGTATTTTTGTACTACTGGTCGTGGCGATTCATTTTTGAGCTGCAACATAACTATTATTGTTTGAGCGGAGGCAGTTATTCATAGTGTTGCTGTGTTGTGGGTGAGCGGAGGTTTTAGCGTTCTTTTACCTCTGGTGCTTGTTTCTTTTGGAGTGGACTGAATGTTATATTTTTGGATTAAACATTTTTATTTCAGTACTGATGAGCATTTGACAGAAATATGCATTTAACGGTATGTATGTGTGAGGTGAGTGTCAAGATTGTGTGTGTATTGCTGTACTGTCTGTGATAGTGGCATGACTGTTAGTTTGTTAGCATATATTGAACTACAGTAGTGCAGGTTTTAATTTCTTTCTTGTGTTTGTTGCTTATTATCACAGGTGATCCTGACAGTGGAAGTGTAAGACTTTTGCCACCTGATGTCAGAGTATCATCAGACTCTGATGATGATGGTGGCCAAACACAGGCACAGTCAGGGGGTGCAGAGATTGAATCTGACATTCAGGTTGACATTCAGCCATCTCATGTATTTCTGTCAGACACAGCCAGTAAGCCTACACAAAGCTATTCCAGTGAGCCCTCAGATATAGGACCGATGGAGGGTGATACCTTTGATCAGGGTAGTGTTACTGCAGCTTCAGTGTCTGTTGACTCTGGCTGTAGCCAAAGCGTGGGTGAGATGCCATGCAGGAGGGTTGTTAGGGGTGCTCAGAGGAGCTCTGCTGTCCACCCTCCAACTGATCCCGATGTGTCTTTCCGTGCTACTCAATGTATGTTTAGGGCCATCTTGGAGGCATAGACATGTTCCAATAAGGCCTCTGAAGAAATGCTTAGGCTGTAGATGTGGCACAGGCTGACATCCGTGACTGCCTCCACCATGTTGTTGAGTCCATGGACCAGATGAATGACACGTAGGAATGGGTGGTGTCTGTGATAGAACATCTGCTGGGAAGAAGACAGCATCCATATGGACATAGATCAACCACAACATCTGATGTTAGCCGATGTGGCCGTGCATGATCACACTCCCATAGTGGCAGTACTTCCACTGCTCTGTCAGTGGTTGAGGTGTCTACACCCAAACATGGTAGGCCATGGGGTCATGGTCCTGGGTGTACTCAGCAGCTCTCGTCCAGGAGACATCAGTCACATTCTGGTAGCAGCAGTGTATCTGACTGTAGGCATGGATGTGCCAGTGCATCTCCTGGCACAGCAAGTTCTTGCAGTTGGGGACAATGACGATGAAGTGTCATCTCTATCATGCACAGCTCACATCTGTCCAACATACCAGGATATAGAGCTAGCGCACAGCTTGGCTGTGTTCTTATAGACAGTCACACATCAGTGTCACCTGGAGTGCCCATTCAGAAACTCATACATAATGGTTATATGGGTCAGTCATGAGGCTTATAGCTCCTGCTATCTCAGTGGTCATTTGATACTTTATCCAAATGTCTGCCTGTTTCTCTTTCTTACTCACACGCACTTACTACCTTTTGTGTCAGCCCACACAACACCCTGTGCAAATGATGATAACTGTGCCATATCCTTGTTTTCTGTCTTTTGGATTCAGGGATACATAAGTCTTTTGTCTGATGCTCAGGGTGCATGGCTGACTTAGTGCTTAATATATCTGTGATTGTGATGCTGTTTTGCAAATTGTGCTACTTTCTTATAGGTTTTGAGTAATTACGTATTATTGCAACCGTGTTGTACCGCTTCAACTTATTTAGATGGCATGTAGTATTTTTATAAGAGCAATATTTAAAATCTGTCCCTATTTTGGGCCTTTGCCCCCCCCCCCCCATTCTGTTAGACTTGGTTCTGCTTTTTGTGCTAAGAGGTTGAGGGGGTATGCATGTATAGAAAGATGGCAGAAGTATGACCTTGCATATCTAAGCTGAATGGGTTATCTACAGATATTGACTTGACTTTTTTATAAACAGTAAACAATTTAAGTCAGTAATGTATCTACTCACACACCCAAGATATATATTAGCATCAGATTAGCATTCATTTCTTCACCTACATTAAAGAAAACATGTAGCTAGAGCTTACAACTTAGAATAATGAAGAGATAATTTAATGAGTTATTTGAGCAACATCAGGACCACAACAACAATACATCACCGACATTATGATAATCAAATTGATACAAGGATTCATTCATCTTTTTAACTGACAACACCAGATTGAAACCAAGCAAAACAAGCAGACTGTACTCCAAAACAACAATGGGACAGGAATCAAATATGAGATTATACAAAGCACAGCTTTACTCACTCGCTTTTACTTTTCACCTAAAACAGAAGCAGGACCACGTCTGTTTCCAAGTGATCAATTTAATGGAACAGCTGCTGTGGAAGTCCTTCAAGTCCCCTCAAGTAATTAAAAGTCAGTGGGAGAAATCTTAATTATAAACGTTTGTAAAATGCTGCCTCATAGCAGTTAGCAAAGGTCCAAAAATACTACATGACAAGTAAATAAATTGATGAGGTACAACGTGGTTGTGATAATATGTAAGTACCGGTTTTTATAGTGTGTACATCCCTCCCAACCTCTTAGACTAATAAAGATGGACCAAGCTACAAATAAAAGTAGAACAAAGGCCCAACAATAGACAGACTTTTTAAATATTTTGGTATTACAAACTTAAACAGTTGATAGAATAATAGGTTTTGCATTACTATATGATTTTTCTGAGGGATATGAAGTCTGAAACTAAAATGTGTGTCATTATTTTCTAACTTCACTTTTTAATGATTTGCCAGTACAAAAAGTATGGGACCAAACTGTGGACATTCTGTGAAAATCTGTTCTTTTGAGAGGTACGAATGTGTAAATCTTTGCTGCACAAGGCCTATTAATTGATAGAGGATACATGTATTCACATAAGTCAGTGCTGTCACATATTGATGTCATTGCTGTAAAAATCACCCACCTTATACTTACTTACTTACATTACCAGCTAACAGTATGCAAGGATACACCATTCATTTGAGTTCTTAGACATTTATTTTTTCTATTCCAGGTTCAACACTCAGCTTGGAAATCCACCAGTTCCAAGAGTTTTAATTTGGAGCTGACTCTATGTGAGGCTAGCAGTACACAGTCATTATATGGGTAAGTAAAGGTTCTGAGCATTGCCTGGCATCAATGTTACTGCATGTATGTGCATAAGATGAAGGCCTTGGCCCTTTAGGTGATGAGCATATGTGCTATCCTTTGCCTCTTGACCACTGTGAGGGCATATTGTGCAAGCCTACATCTGCCTACACCCACAGCAGCTGCTGGTTCCCCCACTGACTCCTCACATGCATGTGGCTGTGTTGACCTTGCCAGTGGTGGTGGGATGTGTGCCCCTTCCCGTTGGTGTTCTTGCTGAAGGTGTTTTCTTAGGATAATGTTGTGAAGCATGGCGCAGGCAGTGAAAATTTCAGCAGATTTATAGGGACTGTAGTGCAGTCTCCCCCAGATGTATCTAGGCACCAGAAACATGACTTCAGCAGCCCAAACACAAGCTCTATGATATTTCTTGTTTAAAAAAGTGCCTCATTATAGCATTCTTCAGTTGGTGTGTGTGCATTTCTGATGGGAGTCATTAGCCACTGTTCCGGTGCATAACCTGCATCCCTCAGTAAATGACCCTGTGGGATAACCCCCCCCCCCAGAAAACATCTCATACAGTTGAGAGTTATACCAGATATGTGAGTCGTGGTAACTGACTGGGTTGCCAGCATGCACATTCAGGATGATTCCCTTAGTGTTACAAACAACCTGGCAGTTAATGGAGTGGAAACCCTTTTTATTAATGTATCCTTCCCTGTTCCTCAGCTGGTGCTTTGATTTCTACATGTGTACAGTCTATGGCACCCAGAACGTCAGGGTAGTGTGCTACATGGTAGAACTCCTGCATAGTTGTGGCTCTGTCCTCAGATGTACAGGGAAAATATATGTAATCACTGGGATGTTGTAGCATAACATTTAGGAATTGATGTAGGATCCTGGATGCTGATGCCTGTGACACCCCAGCACATCCCCTTTTGGTCTCTGGAACATTCCTGTAGCTAATATTCTAAGTGCTACACATACCTTAGTCTCCACCACTATTGGTTACCATTGGTTTGCCCTTGTTCTGAGGGTGACAGAGGTTGCAGAGTTCCTATAGTGCGTCTCTATCCACCTTGTAGCACTCTTCAATTTCCACCTCATGCAGATTGTGAAAAATTAAATTCGGTCTAAATACCCTTCTTCTTGGTTGTGGTCTATTAGCAGCAGAAGCCTAGACTTAGGCCTGCTGCACATACACGTAAATAAGAGCAACAACAGCCCCTAACATTCATTCTGTGTAGACTAGTTTCCATGACTGTATTCGAGTAGGTTTTGGAATTCACAGGGAAAAACAGCACTGAGTCTACACAATACCTTTATAGCTTGTTGAATAGCTCCTCCATCTTGGATTGGTTGATTAGCATACAGTTCAGATGCTTATGTTGTAATTAGTATGCCATGATGTTTACCATGTTTGCACAGCTCTACACAGCATGTAGAGCCACTTACTGAATACAAAACAATCATGTGTGTGTCATGCTACAATGTGCACACAGTTTTAATGAACTGTGCAGGCTTTATTGAATCTGAATGTATGCTTCTTTACAAATGATATTCTATGTTGTTTACATATTGATTGTGTAAGTTATATTCTGCCATGTTTATATATTGCATTACGTACATAACTAATTGTAAGTCTTTACTATGCGTGTTTGTCATTTACTTAATGGACC
This sequence comes from Protopterus annectens, assembly GCF_019279795.1. Taxonomy (NCBI): domain Eukaryota; kingdom Metazoa; phylum Chordata; order Ceratodontiformes; family Protopteridae; genus Protopterus; species Protopterus annectens. The sequence continues at coordinate 552,333,141 of NC_056748.1, forward strand.
AATTTTACTGTATTCATTCACTTACCTTATGCTTACAGAAAGAAAGAAAATATGTTGCTAGAGTCCCTGACTGCAGAGATCCTGGGATCACAATGACTGCAGAGATCCTGGGATCACAATGACTGCAGAGATCCTGGGATCACAATGACTGCAGAGATCCTGGGATCACACTTTAATAGTAAAGGGCACAGGCATGGCTAAGGCCTCATGTGGACTACTGGAAACACTTTATAAGCTCGAAATCCTGAAATATCGAATCTACAGCCTATAAAGTCGAACAGATGGAAATCGCAATCCGGGAAATGTCGAATCCGACAATGTCGAACCAGCGGTATGGATAGTGTGTTAGGTGAGTAAAGTTTATTTTAGGATTTTGGGGAGGGATTGTTTGTTTGTGAGTGTGTTGGGACATTTTATGTGTGGGTTAGGGTAGGTAAATCAGAGTGTGAGTGTGTTAGTGTTGGGAGTGATGGTGTTTGTATGTCTGTGATGTGTGTTTGTGCAGGGGGTGAAATGTGTGGTGCTGGGTTATCTGTGTTATAGAGTGTAGTGTGACCTCGAAGTTAGTATATATTAGTAGGGGGTGGTGAGGGGGTGCAGGGGGGCTTTCCCCCCTGCATATAGTAAGGGTAGGTGTGTGTGTTTGTTTAGTTGTGTACATGTGTATTGTATTGCTTTTTGTACAGTATCGGGAGGTGTGTGTGTTTGTATGTGTTGTGTACTGTGTGCTGTGTCTTTTTGCGGTTTTGTGGTTTCAGTTATTTGGATTTTCAACTTCATGGTCTCGAGATACTGAAATTCGATATTTCAGTATTTTGAGATTATGAAGTGAATCTGGACTACTCTGTTCAGTTCTTGTGGTCACAGATAAATGATAACTGGACTGATACAGAATATTTAGTGGAGAGCTAGTTAACTGCAACGGAGCTGGAGGGACTGTTGTATGAGAACTCACTCAGCTGCCTTGGCTATACTTCAAAAGAAGAAAATAGGAATATGATGTGCATACATCTAATACTGGTCAGGTGATCTAATAATGGTCAGGTGATCTAATAATTGTCAGGTGGGAAGAACCGATCTAAAAAGAACGGTGACAAATCAGATATATATACCAACTGGAAGGGAGATAATTCAAGCCATCTCAAGGAAATATTGTTTTACAGATAGCATGGTGGGGACATGGAACTCTGTTTCAGGCAGTAGTAGGGGCAATAAGACTTGAAACATTTGTGGATGCCTTGAGAAGACTGGGAAAGGAAACAAATGGGTTTCTATCATGGTGGCTGCACAACAGCTAGAGACAGCACTCACTGGACATTCCGTCCGATTTCTAGGTTTATAAATTCTTAGGTAAGTCATACATTGTCAATATAGTCTAAACTCATTGCTCAAAAATGACATCTGAGTTTGCTACAGACAACTTGAATGTTATTACCCTTTAGATGCTTTTATTAGGGGTGGTTTATATGTACTTGTCATTTAAGTGCCCTCACCCCCGGCATCAGATACAAACAATGCCTTCTTTTTTTTTTGATTTGTGGAACAGCAGAAAGAAAAGAAAACTATTTAATGTCAGCTGTTCTGATGATTTTATTTTCATTAGATATGGTTTGTTTACCAGGCAAAGCCAAACCAAATGAATATGCTAAAGGGATTACTGTATGAGAGATTTGCAAGGCAAATGTAACTGTTGGAACTGGAAAGTACTGTTTTGATAATCAAGTGGTTACGATGAAAACTAAGTGTTAATCAACCACTAGCCTGAAATAAACTATTGTGAAAGCCAGACATTTATTTGCTTATTTTTCATTTGTGAATCTGCTGAGTCAGCTGGACCAAAGACCCCTTTCAATCGTGACTTAAACCATTTGGCAATCATATACACATACATATACACTTAACAGATAACAACTAAATACAATTGTATTTTAAATGTAGTTAAATCCATAATCTGATGACAAATGCATGCAGAATTATTTATAACAGAATATGTGTATGTTTGTTATAGTTTATATTTCAGGTTAACTTAATTTAAAAACAAATAATTATGTTTCTTCGTGGAAGAAAATAAAACTGAATGCTTACATCTATTTAATAATTATGTGCTATGCATCAGAACAACTATATTTTTCTTCATCACTAAGGACTTGAGAGGCTTATGCATTGTTAGGCTAAGTATTGTCAATGCAATCATAAAAGCATCATGTTTACACAGCTTTCTTGCATATATTCAGCACTGAATGTAATATTCTATGACTAGTCCGGGATAAAATATGTTTAGGGAACTACGTGCATCACATCACTGCTCCTTAATAATATGTACTTTTACCAGCTGTTCTGGTAGCATAGAGGGATAAAGTCCTAACTATTGCCCGGCCAACTCTGGTTTGGTTAGTGGCTCAGTTTGCTAACAGAACAGCAAGGAGGGATGGGTGTGCCCATCATGGGAGGAGGGTGCTTGGTGCTAATGCTTCCTAAGGGGAGGCATGGTCCAAAGAGGGTGTTGCCTCGGATGTGACCAGTAAGAGTGGAGGCAGAGTGGGTAGGTTCATAGGTAGGTAGTAGGCTATCAGCCCAAGGGCCTAAGTAAGCCTAGTCAACAAGGTTTCCTGGTTTATGCCACCCAAGAAAGTTAATTTCCTGTACCCCTGTTGAACAGAGCCACAGAAGTGATCCCCAGGGTGTATTTCCTATTTCCCATCCACTCATCAAGATTTTTCATGAAGAGTGCTAATGAGGAACTTTGCTTGACATAGATGGGTAGCTTGTTCCAGAGTAAAGGAAGTCTCTGGGACAGGAATCTATCCCTCCAGCATGTCCTGTTCATTGTGGTGACAAGATTTAGGTTCCTAGAGCATGTAGCTCAGAGGGACTGGGATTTCTTTAGGTGTATTATGTCCAACAGCTCTGGGTTTAACATAGCTTTATATGTTAGGAAGAGATCTCCTCAGAGTAGGCGATATGATACAGAGTAAAGCTGGTGTTTTTGGAGAAGGTCAGTGTAGGGCATCTGTTTGAGGCCAGTAACCATCTTTGTGAGGTACTTCTGTGGCCTTTCCAGCTGCTGCAGATGTCTTGTGAGGTGCATTCCAAAAGGGACATTGTACTCTATAATAGGCCTAATGAGTGCCAAGTAGAGGGGAACAATGACCTCTTTTTTCCTGGATGAGAACCCTTTTGTGATGAGGTGTGCCACATAGAAGGATTTCCTGACTACTGTGGCAATGTGATTATCAAAGGAGAGACTACAGTCCACCTGGGTCCCAAGGTCTCTTATAACACATTTGGCATTAAGTAGGCTGCCGTTTATGTGGTAGTTCATGGGTACAGAGTTTTTACCAAAGGGGATGGCAATGCACTTTTTGGCATTGAGTTTGAGGCCATGCCTCTGACACCAGGCATCTGTCTCAGTGAGGCCCTTCTGTAGGATGTCCACATCATTTGGGGACTCGACTATGGCTCCTAGTTTGCAGTCATCTGTGAACTTTGTTAGCCAGAGGCATTCTGTGTTAGCCTGTACTTCAGAGAAGTAGATACCAAACAGGAGAGGCCCCAGGACTAAACCCTGTGGTACTCCACTTGTCACTGGTTTGAAGTCAGATTTGGAGTCTGCAACTTTTACAGTGTGGGTTCTGTCAGTGAGCCAGTTGGCAACCTATCTTGTGACGTAGAGATTTATATCTAGTTTAGTGAGTTTAGCTGTAATTCCAGAATGGGGGATGGTGTTGAAAGCCTTGGCGAGGTCAAGATAGGATGTGTGAACCACCTTACCCTCGTCTACGGCTTTGGTGACTGCCTCAAAGAAGTCGATCAGGTTCAGAAGGCATGAGCTGCCTTTTACAAACCTGAACTGGGTGGGGTCCAGAGTTTGGAGGTTACCAATGCCTTTGTTTATGAGTTCCATGATGATACCTTCCATGGCCTTGCAGACCAGGCTCGTCAGGCTAATAGAGCGATAGTTCCCAGGATCAGTGGTGGCTACCCCTTTGTGGAGTGGGATAACTGTAGCTGTGCATCATTCAGTGGGTACAAAGCCTGACGTGGGACTATGATTAAACATGGTGCTTAGGTGGGGAGCCAGTTCATTCTGAAGTTTGTGTAAAATGCAGCCTGGGATGTTGTCCAGTCCCATGGATGCTGTGTTTTTGGTTTTAGAGAGTGCAGCCTTTACCTGCATAGATGTGATTACAGGGACTCTGCATTCTTCCTGTATAGGTTCATAGGTTCATAGTTTAGTACTAGGCTAACTGCACTTATGGGCCATTTTAAGCCTAGCCAATTACCCATTGTGAAAATCAAACCCTGCACCTTGTGATTGTAAGGTAAACACCTTAACAATTATGCCAACCTCCCACATTAATACTACAGAATTAACCTGTTCTGTTTTGAAACTGGATGCTTTTGTAGTAGTTTGAATGTTGCCATGGGCCCTTTAGGGGGTGAGAGGGGGGTAAAGTTAGCACTGAACCTATCTGTCAGGATGTTGGCAATATCAGTTGGTTCTATAATTTTCGTGCTGTTGTGCTGTAACTCAGAGTAGATCTAGGTGTTGCCATTGAGATTCTTGACATAGCTATAGAATGCTTTGTGGTTGCTTTTAGAATCAGTGGTGATTTTGTTTTCGTAGCTAGCTTTGAAAGATCTTATAAGGGATCTCAGCTTCTTACTGAGGCTGACCAGGGAGCTCCTCCACTCATGGGATTTTACTCTCTTTTGCAACAGTTTCGTCCGCAGATTGATTGCCGTGTATTTTTTACAGTGTCGAGTTGCCAGCCCAGCACCCAACCTTCACAGAAAGAAAAGAGACATGGAGGAGCTCTCCGATCTTGTAGCCCAGGCAGGTATGACCCTAGCCCTAAGTAGCATCCTGCCATCACCCAGAATGATACCACAGTACAAGGACAAAATGATTGACTTCAACAATTGGCTAAGCTTCTGTTGTCATTCTAAGGGGATCCAGTATCTGTCTGCCTGAGACGACATGGTCTACAGACCACGATGCTTTGCCAGAGATGGCCTGCACCTGTGACCCCTTGGATTCTGCATGATTGTGAATTCCAGTTGTTGTTAAGCCCCCCTGTCACATACATGTACTCTTGCCTGAGCTTACACTTGTCAATAGCTAGTGTGCTAAAAATGGGTTCAATCTCAATGCCAGAAAGTGCAACACTGTAGCATGTGATAAGCACCCTCCTATCCTGCTTATAGTATAGATAATGTGCTACTACCAAATGAAAAGGGCAGTGACATACCTGGGCACATGGGAGAAAAGCTCACTTATATTTGACCATCACACAGGAATCTGGTAGTCTGTTGGCTGTTTTGGGCCAATTTCTAGCTCTTTCAAGTCCGCCTGTATAAAACCCGCTGTAGCATGGCTTTGCATGATTTTGTGCATAGCGCCGCATCGAGCAGCGTCGCTTATTTGGGTTTGAGCCTTGGAACTGATCTAGTTCTCATAATAAACACCCTATTCCTACGCTAAAGCCTAGCACTTGCTCACTAAAGCAATTATATAAGTCAGCACTAAAAAATTAAAAGCACTACACCCTCACAAACTCCCCTTGAGTAACTTGTTCCCCATTGGCCCTTTTTTTCAATTATAAAGGAATTCCCAATACTATTTTAGCATGTCCAAAGGTCAGTTGTCAATCTCCTCTCCGGTCCAGCTGGTGAACCTGGGAATCTTGAGGCAATGTTACAACTGCCTAATGTACACAGACAACCCTCTCCTCCTCCCAACAAATTCCAACACATGTGAGAGATGCAACCATATAGCCAAACTGGAGGCTAAGCTCTCTCAACTCAGTACTGGCGTAACCAGTCAAGAGGAGAAGGAAACCACACTCACTACAATTCCAGTCTCACATAGACCTACCACGACAGCAAACCAAACACATAAACACACAAAAACATACTTGGAGGCTCTAAATAAAAATCTGCCTAAGCAGCAGAGACCTACAAAGCAGACACCCAAGCAACCGCTACCTCAAAACAAAACACATGCAACACATAGCTCACAAAGCCAGTGTGCCGAACAGTCACAGCACTCAAGGCTAAACAACACACCTGATACACTTGTAATAGGTGACTCTATCATCAGGCACACTGACGTCCCGCTCACCAGGCTGAACAAGGAGAAGGTCACGGTGAGCTGCCTATCGGGCGCTAGGATCCACCACATAACACAAGCACTCAGGTCACTCCAAGGCAAGTACAAATATGACTCAGTCATTGTTCATGCTGGTGTGAATGACCTGAGACGTACCTCCCTGGACTACATGAAAAGAGACATACAGGAGCTCTCTGAGCATGTAGCCCAGGCCGGTATGACCCTGATCTTGAGTAGCATCTTACCCTCACCAAGAATGAAAGAATGATGCCACAGTATGAAGACAAGATTTTCAATTTTAACAATTGGCTTAAGTATTGGTGTCATTCAAAGGGGATCCAATGCCTGTCAGCCTATAATGACATGCTCGACAAGCCACGATGCTTCGCTAGGGACGGCTTGCACCTGTCACCCCTGGGCTTTCGGATATTGGCAAAGGCTCTTGCTACCCCCATAGTGCCTTTTTTAGGCAAGGCTCAAAAGACAAACCCACCTCCATAGGTATCACAAGGGATAAGAAACTAAGAGTAATGCTACTCAATGCCAGAAGTCTAAACCTCAAGATGCACGCACTCAAAACTCTCCTTAGCATGGAGAACATCGATATCTGTGCAGTAACAGAAACCTGGTTCAAGGCTCTCGAGAGCACCCCAGCACTACCAGGTTATACCTCATACCATGCTTTTCGGCCCCAAAACTTGGACCGAACCACAAAAGGAGGGGGAGTATCAATATTCGTCAAAGATACCCACACCTCCAGGTTGGTGGCACAGCACAAAGCATCAGAGACTATCCATGTGCAACTAACAGTGGGTAAAACTGCCTTCCAGTTTATAGCCTGCTACAGACCACCCTCTCAAACCCAGGAACCCCACTCGGCCTTCCTGAGAACACTGGAAAATATGAAGGTCTCTCCAAACGCCAGTATATTGGGTGACTTCAACTACCCAACCATAGACTGGGAGCATTACTCTAGCTCCAACACCCTAGCCTAAAGGTTCCTAGAATTTATAAACTCAAATGCTATGGAACAACTTGTTACCACTCCCACAAGAGGGGAAAACATACTGGACCTGATCATCACCAACATGGGGACTCTATGCTCCAGACCAGAAGTGTATCCCTCACTGGTAAGATCAGACCATAAACTAATCTCACTGGATATTCACATCCCGACCCCACCCCATGCCCAGAAAACCACAGTGAAAAACTTCTCTAAAGCAAATTTCACACTCCTCAAAACCGAGGTGGAATCCTTCAAAGTCCCCGGGCCTGTGGGTAATACGGCCCAGACCACATCTATGAACACCTTCAGGAATGCATGGATCATGCAATCCCAAATAAAACCAAGACCCAATCCTCCAAAGGCAGATGTCCTGTATGGTGGACCCCAGCCATAAACAAACTATACAATAGAAGGAGGAAGCTACTACATGAGAGAGCAAAATCCCAAAAAGGGAAGGCATCTCTGATCAGTATTAGCAAAAAACTACAGGCACTCATAAAATCGTCTAAGGCCAGCTTCGAGAGAAAAATTGCACAGGACACTAAGGATAATCACAAGGCTCTCTTTAGTTATGTTAGGAACCTGGGTGGGAATTCCCAGATATGCTCAGAATTAGTCCAAAATGACAAAAAATACACCAAACCCACAGACATTGCCAACATCCTAGCTGACAGGTTCAGCGCAAACTCCCCCCCCCTCCCCACAAAAAGGGCTAATATCTATCCCAGCAGAGTGCTGCCCCCCTGACATCTCAGATGCTCAGGTAAGAGCTGCCATCTCCAAAGCAAGAAACACAGCATCAATGGGACCAGACGGTGTCCCGGGCTGCATCCTACATGAACTCCAAGAAGAGCTAAACCCAAACCTAAAACTACTGTTCAATCTCAGCCTTACTACAGGATATGTACCCAAAGAGTGGCGCACAGCAACAGTGGTCCCTCTCCACAAAGGTGGTGCCTCAACGGATCCTGGAAACTATCGCCCCATAAGTCTCACTAGCTTGGTCTGCAAAGCTATGGAAAGGATCATCATGGACCTTATAAATAAAGATATTGGGGACCTACAGACACTGGATCCTACCCAGTTCGGCTTTGTTAAGTGCAGATCCTGCCTCTTAAACCTGGTTGATTTCTTTGAAACAGTCACCAAGGCCATTGACAAAGGGAAGGTGGACCACACAGCCTACCTGGACCTCGCAAAAGCCTTCGATACAATACCCCACTCGGGCATTATAGATAAGCTCATCAGCTTAAATATAAACCCCTATGTCACTAGATGGGTTGCAAACTGGCTCAAGGACAGAACCCACATGGTTAGAATAGCTGGAGTCATGTCAGACTCCAAACCAGTTACAAGTGGCATCCCACAAGGCTCAGTCTTGGGACCTCTCTTGTTCGGTATATATTTCTCGGAGGTACAGGCCAACATGGAAGGACTGTGGCTGACCAAGTTCGCAGATGACTGCAAACTGGGTGCCATAATAGACTCTCCAGCCGACACAAGCATCCTCCAAAACGGCCTCATAGAAACAGACAACTGGTGCCAGAGCCATGGCCTCAAGCTAAACGCCAAAATGTGTGTAGTCATCCCCTTTGGCAAAAACAAAGTGCCCACAAATTACCACATAGGTGGTAATCCATTAAGTACAGAAGAAGTAATTAGGGACCTGGGGACCCAAGTTGATAGCAATCTCTCATTTGACAAACACGTGGCCAAAGTGGTTAGAAAAACATTTTATATAGATCACCTAATCATGAAGGGATTCACATCTAGATCAGGGGAGGTCATCGTACCTCTTTACTCATCCCTCATCAGGCCCATAATTGAGTACAATGCCCCTTTTGGGATGTACCTTACTAGACACCTGCAGCAACTGGAAAGACCCCAAAAGGACCTCACCAAGAGGATCAAGGGGCTCAAACAGATGCCGTATCCTGCCCAGTTAAAGAAACTCCAGCTCTACTCAGTGGCATACCGCCTGCTCAGAGGCGATCTGTGCCTGACGTATAAAGCCATGTCCAACCCGGAATTAATGGAAATGCTGCACCTCAGAAAATCCAAATCCCATTGAGCTACGCGCTCAAGGGACTTAAACCTCCACACTGAAATAAATAGGACATGCCGGAGGGACAGATTCATAACCCAGAAGCTCCCTTCACTCTGGAATAAAATCCCAGTTCAGGTTAGGCAGAGTCCCTCATTGACTCTCTTCAAGAGGAATCTTGATGAGTGCATGGGAGATCGTAGGTTTACCCCGGGTATCACTTCTGTGTTACTGTTAGACAGAGGCACAGTATACTAACCTCAAAAAAAGGCATAGCAAAATTAATTTAAAATGTGTGGTGAAAGCCAAACACACTCTGGCTAGGCTTATAAATGCCCTAGGGCAGATAGCCTAGTATGAACCTATGAACCTATGTTGCAGTGGTGGTTAGTTAAGCATTTTACTTTGCACAGCTCATTGCAAAAGGTATTTCATCTTGATCAAAGATAGTAATTGCCTCCTTGTACCTCACTTTGTTTAGAGCCAACCTTCAGCGTGTACCTAACTAAGCATATCAAGTAGTTGGAAGACCCAGAGGTTTGTAACGAAAAAGATCAAGGGCCTAAAAGATTGAAACTACAAAGAAAGACTGGAAGCTTTTTCCTTAAACTCAGTTTCATATAGATTCCTTAGTGGAAACCTGTGTCTTTCATAGATCTAGAAGTGCTCAGGAGTTGTACAAGAACTCTTACAGCTCAGTAAATTGGACAGTGCTGTGATCACTAGATCCAGAGATCTACATCTGCCCCAACAAATGAATAAGACTGGGGGGGTAATGTTATCACTCAGTGCCCAGCCCTTCTCTGCAACAAACACCCTCTTTGAGTTAAGCACTGTGACACTGTCAAAAAGGAGTTGGACAACTGGATGGGTGGTCATAAATTCACCCCTGGGATGAGTGGCATGGTCCCCCTTGAAATGATAGGCAAGGGCAAAGGATGGGTTCTTGCCAGGTGGAAATGGCCTTAAGGATCAGTTGCCTTATAACTCCTATTATCTTACAATTCTATTACAGATTTGGTGGGTTCACAGACAGGTTCAATCTTCAATGTACAAGAAATTCAGACTCAGTGCTCCTAGGAATGATTGAACAGTTGGCCAGGAGTTAGACCAGGAATGTAAACAAACTTTCTATACCATTTATCGACCCAGAACTTGAAAAGTTTGACACTACAACTTCCCTTATATATTTCGGGAGAGAGTTCCATAATATTCCTCCTCCATGATGAAAACACCTACTCTTAACTGATGTTTTAACATCTGAAGTCTCATGTATAGATTGTTATTCCTGGTATTGATAATATGTCACAAAAATGTAACAAGTGAGGCTACTAATGCTTCATTTCTTCGTGATTTGTAGACCAGAATGAAGTCACCTCCTAAAAGCCTATAGCCAAATAAATACAAGGAAAGTCTCCAATCTCTGTAACCAATGTTTTTCAGTCCCCTCACTTGACTACTGATCACCTTATGGATTCTCACAAGTCTGTTTATTTGCAAGTATTACAACAACAGAAGGACCCACAGTAGTCCATAACAGGCCATATGCTAAAGGTGAAACAGAGAATCAAGACTTCTTTCTCTCTACTACTGACACTCCTCAATATGTCTTTTAAAAGATCATAGCACTTCCTCACCACAGTCTTGATATGATCATCTCAGGCCAAAGGACTGTCCAGCATGTAACCTAAATCTCTCTCAGAAATTACTGGGGTCAAAATTTCATTATTCAGACCATACGGATAATGGTTATTTCCAGAACCAAAGGGCATCACATCAGATTTCTTAGCTTTAAGTTGCATCCTATTTTTGGTGACCCACCTGAATAAAATGTCTAGATAATTTTGCAATTTATTATGATCATACATATTTGAACTGCGGTGGTGGTGCTGCGGTAGCGTTGTCGCCTCATAGCAAGACGTTGTCCCGTTCGATTCTCAGCTAGAGCGTCTTCTGTGTGGAGTCATACGTGAATGGGGCATGCCTTCGTTGAAGGTTGTGCACCAGGGCTGGTAACCCGGTACGTAAAAATTCACTACCAATCATTAGCAGACCGAAGTTCCGCTGTGGCGATCCCTAACCGGGAAAAGCCGAAAGAAACAAACAATTATGATCATACATATTTCTAATTAAACCCTCATCTGAGTGTCACTGGCAAATTTACTTAGACAGGTGCTATTACATACTAGGAACTCAGACATCAGTAGCCCAAACAACCTGGGACTGTGAACAGATCCTGGGGGACTGCCAAATCAACATTTCTTATTTTTTTTTTTTTAAGAATGCCCAATTCTCACTCTAAATGCCCTTCCTGATAGCCAGTTGGCTATTGAGTATACAATGTAGATATTCATACTACGTTTTAACATAACATCAAGCATTTTGCCATGGGGGACCAAATTTATTTATTTATTTATTTACATTTGTTGACTGGGCTAGTCTAACTGGATACATGTCCATTTTCAGCAGAGGCCCGGGGAGAAAAGCTCCAAGCATTGACAGAAAAACATAACTATATAATATTTATATAAAAATGCTATTATCAAGTACAGATAACAACAGTATTGGAATATTTGTGAGAGAAAAAAACAAAAATATTCCCTTCTGAAAGAGTAATACATTTAAAAAAAAAATTATAACAATTATTTATTTATTTTTTTTAGGTAGGAAACATACTACTGCAAAAAGGACATTGTAAATTTGAGCAATATAGTACACTGGAGAGGTGACAAAGCCTTCACCAGAGCCAGGTAAACAACAATGGTGATCAAGTTAATATTTGTGTATTCTACACACTTTCATTCCTAAATTATGCCAATGTCAGAATGCCTGGTACCATTGAAGGACTATAAACTAGAGTGTAAAAGAAATAAAGAAAATTGCAAGGAATAAAGGGCTACACAGAAGCTTAGTTGTTCTGTGTGAGCTCTTTGTCACTGTGAGGTGCTTTGCCTCACAACACTAGTGTCTAGGATTCAGTCCTGACTTCCAGGCATTATCTATGCATTTTGCTTGCAGATGTATAGGAGTGATCTCTGATTTCTTCATAAAAAAATCTGTTAACTGGTCACACTATGTTACCTGCATGTTTCGCACTTGCTCTTGCTTTTGTAGCTTGAAAGAGTTCATGGACCAGCCCACTTAGCGAAATATGTAGGTGTATTAAAGAACAGCTCTAGTATGGGGAATACATAACATGCTTATGTAAGCTCGTAACAAAGACTTTCTGTTTTCTGTCCCATGTGAACTGTTGGCGCAGAAAAGATGTGTTATGTAACATTTGCACTCCTTTTTTGGGGATGGGGGATTGCTGAATGCCATCTGACCCTTACATGTATTTGAATTCTGGGAGGAGTTTCTAATGTAAAGCAGAATTTACGTAGGCCTGGAGCCTTACTTGTATTTACTTAAAAAATGTAGTAATCTCCATCTACTTGCTGAGATACAGTGGATGGCAAGCTTATTATTTTTCTTCCTTGTCCTTGGGACTGTGTGTTTAAATTCAGCAGTAGTAGTCCACCTCATAAGCTGTATTCCATTTAAGCAGTGGAGATTAACTCATGTGCCAGATGAAGAAGCAGTTCCCATAGCTGTCTCATCTTTCAGCATTAGAATTCAGTGTGCAGTCCACAGAGACATGGACGTACCTAGTATCTACAGCTGCAAGTGTTGCCGTGCAGTGACCGAGAAATACAAGCTATAACCAGCACTTCTGTGCCCAGAAGCACTTACCTGGCACAGTTTACAATCAACATAGCTGGTTTTAGGTACCAGCAAACCCAGCTGTCGCTAAGGACCACCTGATTCTGGGGTGCCTCCAACCAAAGCAAGTTATCTCATTTTATATTTGTCACATTTATTTTTTATTTATTTATTTTACATTTGTTAACCGGGAGAGTCCGACTGGATACATGTCCATTTTCAGCGGAGGCCCGGGGAGAAAAGCTCCAAGTACATAACAGACATATGAACAAGATAGTTGAGTTCTAAATACAATATAAAGATACATCACATCTTGGGAAAAAAAAACAACAGCAGCAAATAAAAAAAAACATAGGTCAGTTACAAAGGCGAGGCGCCTTGTTAAAAAGCAGTTAAGGATAGTGAGGTAAGAGAAGGGTAAATGATAGTGGTTAATCAGGTTTGGAACAGGGACATTGCCAGAGAGTATTGAGATGGGGTTTAAGCTTTTTTTTTTTAATTGTAGGAGTGAGGGTTCTGAGGTGAGCATGGTCGGTAGGGAGTTCCACATTTTACCTACAAAGTTTGAGAATAGAGAATCCCCAGCAGAATTATTGGCTTTGGTAGTTTGAGCTAAGATCTTATTGGAGGAGCGTAAAGATTGCAGGTTAATATAGGGGTGAATGATGTTTTTCAGAGCTGGTGTTTTCTCTAGGTGATACAGTATCTGGTGAGCCATTTTGAGTTGGTTGAAATGGAGTTGGCTGGAAAACTCTAACCACCCTAGTTGCTTCAAGTTAGTGCAGTGGTGCGTTCTAAAGGTGGAATTTGTGGCAAATCTAGCTATGTGATTGTAACAAGAAGCAAGTTTGTTAAGGGTTGTCTTGTTTAGGTTTGTAAAGAGGGGAGGCATAGAAAAGAGTTGATAGTAGGTGTGTGCTGGCAATTGTAATTTTAGCGTGAGGAGTGAGAAAGTGTTTTACTTTATAGAGAGAGCCAAGCTTTTTATTGACGGTTTTGATGGTAAGATTGAAATGGGTGTCAAATTTAAGGGAGTTATCAATGGTAACACCTAATAGCTTTGTGTGAGCTTCTGGTGATATAGTGATTCCATTGGAGGATGTAATAGAGAAGGTGGCGGGAAGAGTCTTGTTAGTGGGTGAGAAAGTAAGTAGTTTTGTTTTGTTGGGGTTGAGTACTAGTTGTCGACTTGAGAACCATTTTCTATTAGGTTGAAGGTGTCTTGGGTTGAAGCAGTGAGGTCTGCCAGGTTGGAGGCAGTACTGATGATAGTCGAATCATCTGCATATTGAATGCATGTGGCATGGGGGGTGATGGTGGGCAGGTCATTAACAAAGATGGTGAAGAGAAGAGGGCCAAGAATAGATCCTTGGGGAACTCCAAGTGTAACAGGTAGGCATGTAGATAATTTGTCCTGCCATAGAACAGCCTGTTGCCTATTGGACAGGTAGGATTGGAACCATTTCAGCGTGGAATTGCTGAGTGATAGTTTTTTTAATGTATGGAGGTGTTGAATGTGGTTCACCATATCAAAGGCCTTGGAGAGGTCTAAGAAAAGAGCAGATGATAGTTTATTACTGTTTCTGAAGTTATTGATGGTATTAGAAAAGGATAGTAGGGCTGATGTGGTACTGTGATTTGGCCTGAAGCCATGTTGGGAGTTGGCTAGAATTTTATTTTTGGTGAGGTGTTCCATCAGTTGTTTGTGGACACACTTTTCCATAATTTTGGTCAGGGGTGAGAGTATAGCTATAGGTCTGTAGTTGGTTAGCTCTAGTGAGCTACCACCTTTATGGAGAGGAATAATGTGGGACATTTTCCATATGGTGGGGATGAAGGCTTCTGACAAGGTACGGTTTATGATTATGGAGACGGGATAGGAAATGGCCTCAGCTGCTTTTTGCAGAAACTCAGCTGGGAGAAGGTCAGCTGCTAGCTTAGTGGGTTTTAGTTTTTTAAGAAGAGATGTTATAAAGGATATGGGTACTGTTAACACATGTTTGTTAAACCACAAAAGCAAGTACAGCAATTGTGTGTACTTAATAACCCTGGTGGGTAAAATAGCTGATAAGATTAAGAATCCTAAGGATTGTCACCACTTCTTCTGCATTAACATACAAAGATTATCTGTGGTTGTAGTAACAGTATTTTTGCAAGGCTTCACAGTTTCATTAAATGCTTTACCACTGACATAGTGCCCTTGATTTAGCTAAATGTTGCTGATGGCTATTCTGTCCACTAAAACTAGCATCACAGGATCATAAGATCATTGGAGGTTACTAGGCTAATGTTCCTAGAACCTTTTTAAGCCTAGATATTCATGCCTCAGTCTTCCCAATTATCAATGCCCATAGGCTAGAACTTCTTTGGTATATGCCTGCGCCTTAGGGCATCTACAAACTGCCCTTGCCCATAAGGGACACAGGCAACAAGCCAGAGGTGAATTTGTAATTTCCCATCCACTTGTCCAAATTTCATTTGATCTGGCTTAGGGAAGAGCTCTGTTTCACATGAATGGGGAGTCTGTTCCACAGAAGGGGTAATCTCTGCAACATGTACTTGTCTCTCCAATATGTTTTGTTTATGCCACAGATGAGGTTTAGATCTATTTGATAATTCTAGTACTGTTTTTTTTTGGTAATGTGCAGCAGATCCATCAGGGCTGGATCAGAAAATGCTTTATTGGTTAGGCATAGATTGCTCCTCAGTAGTGTGTAAGAGACCGAGTACAGGGACAGGACTTTGAGGCAGTCCACATAGGACATATTATTTACACCCTGTATTCTTTCAGTGAGGAACCTCTATGGACACTCCAGCTGTTGCAAAAACCTTGTCAGGTCCATGCAGAAGGGTGCATTGTACTCACTTATTAGACTAATGAGGTCTCAGTATAGTGGGACTATGATCTCCTTAGAGCAGGATGCCATGTCCTTACTTATAAGTTGTGCCATGTAGAAGGTTTTCTTACTACCATGGACACATGGTCATCAAAGTTCAGGTTACTGTCAAACTGCACTCCCAAGTCTCTTACCACTGGGTCTACTCTTAGAAAAGTTGTATCAATGTTTTCATTTGTAGGGGTGGTCATCTTCCAAAGGCTATGACTATGCATTTTTTGCACTGAGTTTTAGGCCATGGTTCTCACACCAGTTATTTGTCTATGTCAGACCTTCTTGGAGGATATCTACATCTTTGTGGGATTCAGTAATTGCACCCAGTTTGCAGTCATCAGCAGATCTGGTCAGCAAAAAAACCTCTACATTCATTCATTCTCTGGTTATGTGTTTTATTCAAATGAATATGGCCCTGTTAGGATAAAGCCAGTAATTAGTAAATGACACGAGCAAGGTAAGTGCTAGAGATCAGCAGCCCAGAGTGATCGGCTTCATTTTTTACTTGAGATTTTAAGAGCATATGCTTCTGGTCTTTAGCGATGGTTTTGCCTTTCAGGGAGTTTTATAAATAATGACAGAATATCAGATATTATACCGTTCAACTTCTTTGCTCAAGAACTCTATTCAAAGCCAAAAATAATGGCAGGATAAAGGCTGGAAATAAGTAATGCTTTTTTATATATTACTTCACTTGAAAAGTTAATAGCATTACATGTTTTGCATCAAGGTGCATTTTATGAAAAATAAGAAGTATGAAACTCTAATAACTGGCATTATTTGAGTATCTGCAATCCTGGATGATTTACCAACAAATCAATAATTTTGAAAGGGACAGGGCAAAAATATAAGACAAAAACAGGGACAGTGACAGCTCTGTGTTTCTCTTCAATCAGGTGAATAAAAGTGACACCCCCGTTATTGTTTGATTACTGCTAAACAACAATTACTGATCTGGTGAGCCACTGCTAGTGTCACACAATATATTGTTATTTGGTGAATAACGAGTGGTGTGTGTGTGTGTGTGTGTGTGTAAAATGCCCCAGTTGCTACATGGTGGTGGGCAGAGAATAAGGCTTGAACCCTGTACCTTGGACCCAAGTGACAAAAGCTTGAATTCCCTACCCACCACCATTTGTAAAACATTTGCAGATTTTTGCCTCATATTTGTTCTGTTCCTCATAAAATCTGTGGTTTCTGTATTTTTGTTACTTAACGCAGCCAGTAGTGCAGTGGTATAGTGGTAGCATTGTTGCCTAACAGCAACAAGTTGTCTGGTTTGATTCTTGCCTGGGGTGCCTTCTGTGTAGAGTCTGCATGTTCACCCTGTTGTTTGTGTGTGTTTGCTCTGGTGTTCTCAATGGATATTTGTCCCTATTTTTGGACTGTATTCCCCCATTATTGGCTTTGTTCAGATGTTTTGTGCTAAGATGTTGACAGCTATGGTGAGAACTGAATTCACCAAATGGTAGCCATTTAAGTTTCAGTCTTCCTTTCTTTCATAAAACAAATGATTTGGCATAGTGGTAGGTTGCTCTGACTGTTTTGCACAGTGTTCTGATTTCAATACTTGGCAGTGAAATGTATGGTGGTAACACAGCATTTTATTCTAACAACTTTCCAACATTATACAAGCAATGTTTAAAATGTGTCCCTATGTTTTGGTCATTTGCCCCCTCCCCCTAAATTTTGGATTTTTCCAGATTTCTTGTGCTGCAAAGTTCAGAGATGCAGCTGAGTGTCAAGTAGATTTTATAAGAAGCTGACAGCTGCAGGAGAACAAAAGTTTAGTGCTGCTTATGCCAAGTCAGCTCGTGTTGTTAATAGCACAATAGGTAGTATACAGGCTTTTGATACAAAAGGCTGTGGGTTCTACTCCCACAGTAGTTAAATTAATTGCTTGTACTGTATTGTAAAGGGGGTGGATGCTGCAGTCCTCTTTGGTGAAGATACCTAGTAACTATGAAGCTGTTATCAGTTTGCCATCCATTCCCTATTGCAATATTACTAGCTTATCGTTTTTTAATGCAACTTAGGCAATTTATTCCTCAAGGGCAACAGGCACTTTATTTGTAGATGAAACAATTAAATATAAAGTTGTTTGCTAGCAGCAACCTCTTCATTAGTTACAGATTTCTTTAATGTGGAATTATTTAGATGACTTTTACTTCTTCAGAGATTGTGCATATTTACTGATACTGGTGGACTGTAGAAGTCTGAGCAGACTTTTATGACAGAAATGTTCTGAATTGGGCAGTTTTGTCGTTATTGGTGTATGCATTTTGTTTAATTGTTTACTGGAAAAATGTTCTGAATTGGGCAATTTTGTCATTATTGGTGCATGCATTTTGTTTTATTGTTTACTGGAAAAATGTTCAAAACAAATTTAAAACTCCCTCTAACAACTGTACTATATTGTACAAGGAATATAATTTAATACAATCAGGAAGGTGTATCAAATACCATGTGTATGTTTTGTGTGCAAGGGGCTTATGATTTGAAAACAGCCCAAAGTTAATCTTTATCTGCCACTGGCAAAATGTATTTTCTTTGAATGTGGGTTTCAATGAATGTGAGTTTCAAGGTTTTAATGCTAAGTCTGTTTTCATTGTGAGATTGCATTGCTTTATTTAGCAGAAGTCTTAGTGTTTGTGCTGTAAAATACAAAATAAAACTTTGAAATGAAGTCCAAATCATCGTAGAAGTAAAGCAGTATGCACATTAGTGTTTATGGTAAATGTGGTGAAATAGCCAAGTAATGGTTCATTGGAATGGCTGCAGGGGGAGGCTCCATTTGACCATGATTTTGTCAGGGGGAAGGGCGGCAAACTCAAAGACAGCCCCAGCTGAACTATACCTCTCAACTGTCCAGATTTTCACAGAATGAATAGATTTTTGCTTCTTATTTTTGGTTTGTTCCTCATAAAATGTGTGGTTTTCTGGCAAATAATTTAGGAATTAAGTCACTAAATAATGACAGACACTGAGTTTCAGACTTCATAACCTTCAGAAAAATGCATGCTAAAGCAAGACCTGTTATTCTATCAATTGTCTCAGTTTATACAACAATTTATAGTACTGTTTATATGTTCCCCCAATATATTTTGCCTTGTCCAGATTTCCTGCATTAACAGGTTGAGAGGTACGTGCAAATAAATTGCTTTATATAATTAGTCATATCCAAACCTCTCAACTGTCCCTGATTTTGGCTCAAAATGTTGCTCTTCCCCTAAACGTGGAGGGCTTACAATTAAGAAATAACTGTAATAATCAGAGTTATAGATTACTTTTATTTCAGAAATGCATGTAAATTATTTTATTTTGTCAGCTGCTCAAGTTAGCAGTACTAATATTAAAAAAGTGTCCCTTCTTTGACAGGTTCCCAGCTGTATTGTGTGGCTATTTTATATTTTTGCATCACATTTTTGGTCCATTTTTCATAAAATTGTGTTTTTTTTTTGGCAAATTAGTGGCAAATCATTAAAGACTGAAGTTAGAAAATAATGACAAACATTTGAGTTTCAGATTTCGTACCTTTCAGAAAATTCATACTAATGCAAGACCTACTATTCTATTATCTTTCTAAGTTTATAAGAGCAATATTTAAAAATTGTCCTTATTTTTGGGCGTTTGTCCCACTTCTATGTATAGCTCTCTCCATATTTCTTGTTCTGAAGTTGAGAGGTATGTCAAATGTGTCAGGGCCATCACAGTCAGCCAGAGACATTTCAAATTGTGACATTTTGTTGCACCCCACTCCCCCATGTAGTGACTCTGGATGTGTCCAAGCAAGGCAAGGAGCAGTTATGCAGTGTAAATGTGCAGAGTATCCCCCCAATCCAAGGTAGACACAAGTGCTACTTTTATTCTGTCCTTGATTTTGAAGAATGTTCTGGTTTCTGTCATATTTTTATACTGTTGATTTATGCTTATTATTACTCAGAAAGTGCCTGTTGCTCTGTGTTTAAGTAGCAATGCTTTAATGACCATCAGGTAAGCTTGTCTGAGATTGTAAGATGCAAGTAAGCTTTAATAAGCATACTGTTAAATAATTGCCAACATTGAAAGCCTTTCTGTTGTTGCCATGCAGAGAATACTTACATAACTAGATAATGTATAAGCCTTGGATATTGAAATGCATATGACAGTATTTGTAATAAAGGACAGGATTACATTATTTTAAGAAGCTCATTACATTTGTTGGAGACTTGCAGTCATCTTTGCAGGCTTTACCTGTCAACCAAATAGAATGCCGGTCTATCATGTGTGGTCCATTACTTGTACAGTAATCATGTAAGCAATGTGTCTTGAGCTTGTTTCTTATTTGCTTTTCATTTTTTACTTTGATCATGTTTTCCCCATGAAACAAGTAGATAGCTGTCAGGCAGCAGGTCTTTTTTGGATAAGAAACATTTTTACAAGTGGGGGTATCACAGAGATTGCTACTTTCAGCATGTTACTTGGTACTTTAATAAAGCCGAATATAAATTATAATTAGAAATGCAGTGCAAGGAGAAGTGGTTAGAGTTGGACATGCTGTGAGCATAAATAGTGGCGCGCATGGTGTCTAAGGCCGTACTGATATAATTGGATCAGGTGAGCATGGTTAATACTGCAGATGAAACGCTGACCCATGATTCCGATCCATAATACATTTGCAGTCACATACATCTCAAGTGTACCTCATTTCGAGGAACCTCCTTCATTCGGAGTCGTTAAAAAGTTCATGTTCCTCGAAGTTCCACATTGAAAGAGTGTTAGCATTTTTTTTACTTGTATCAGTGGTAAATAGAACTGAATTATATTTTTTCATTAAAAGAGCTATTCTGTAAATAAAAACATCACACTTTAACTAACCTGTGATCTTCCTAATTTAAGCTGTTAGTAAACCATTAGTAAGTGTTTCACATGTTGTCTATTTGTTCCACATTATGACAGGCAGTGTTCATCATTTTGCAGATGAAAGGTTGAGAACTATGGTTGCAGATATGATCCTAATCCCAGTTGCTCCAGGTGGAATATCAGAATAGGATTTGTTTTCTAGTTTTGCGATTCAGCACAGATCGTAAACCTTATATCTTTTTTTTTTTTTTTTGCTTGTTTATTTGTTGATTGTTTTTTAGCCATAACCCAAGGCAACAAACTAAATCACATTATGTTTCTCAAAAGCCACAAATCTCAAACAGCACAGGTAAAACAGTGAACACTCAACATTACCTGATACCGTAAGAGTATGTTACAGGAAAAAAACATCCCATACGTCATACTTAACATACAACAAAAACACATTACATTTTATTAATCAGTTCCATAAAATAGGTACAAGTTTTGGAACTAAGAAAACATGGAAAATAATAACAATGAATGTTTCAAAAGTACAAGTAACCGATGTAGCCTGCGATGAGCTAACATCACAATTATTACAACAGAATAAAATACGCATGTTGGAGTGGTCATTACAGATCATAGCCATACAGAGAAATTATGCTCACAATAACTACCATAACTGAATGCTAAGAGTGTAGTCTGAGCCAGGAATGGATACAGACGTAGTCAGAAAGAGCAAGGATGTAAACAAGAGTTTAATTGCACAACTGGGTGATTGACAGCATACGCAACCAAATGGTCGAGTTATCAGCCGTCAAATACTGACATTTATAAAAGATGAAAACTCTAACACGTTGTCAAATTGTAAAATATTTTATTAAAAATATATATTTGGAAAAATAAATGCATTAATTTAACATAAAAACAGTTTTGAAAAGGTTACCTTATAACTTGGAGATGGTTCTAAGCAAAACGCCATGGAATGTTTTATTGAATGCTTTTGTACATTTCAGTATCTTAAAAATACTTAACAGAGAATTTACACATTTTAAAGGAAACAAGATACGCAGGGCTGTACACAGTTTATAGCTCCTCCATGGCTACGAATGACACGTGTGTGTGTGTGTGTGTGTGTGTGTGTGTGTGTGTGTGTGTGTGTATAGAGCCCCTACTCCTGATAATTTTGTTTCCATGAAATAGGTTGAGCATGCCACTTCAGACCCTGCAGAAATTAATGAAATACAGTTCAGTCAGAAGCAAGCATTCACTTTTTTTGAAGTGCTCCATAACATTCAGAGGTTGTATCCCAATGGGATAATCCCATGATAATCTTCTCTTACAGTTCTGATAAAATATCACAAAAAAAACTATCTGTATGCCTTTTTCCCGGTTGCTAGCAGCCCAAACGTATTCACCAGTTCATGCCAATATGCGTGGCACGTCTATCTTTCCCTTGGACAATTTCCCTAGGTGAAAACATCTTTTGAAAAAGGAAAATGGAGATTTCAGAAAAGAGGATACAAGGAATTGAAAGACAACGTTCCCTTTTCCTGGGCGGAAGAGAATTCCATGTGTACAACAAGGGATGATGCAAACACAGCCACCGACTGCCCATCCAAACTCTGGTGACCAGATGTTAAGACTTTCTGTTCTTAATAACCCCATTTCTTAATAATTATTTATAATCCAATAAATCAATATTAAATCCAAAGAATACGATTTCCAGGCTGACCGGTAAATTCCACCAATACCGAATTTTGTGCTGGATAATTTCCATTTTGCTGAAGTATCTCCAGTGTTCCCATTGCTATGAGCACTGCCTCCACCGCGGTAAATAAATGGACCTGGATATGTCGAGGTGGGCAGCTTTTATAAAAACCCATCTTCCTTCTGCTTCTGCCTCAGCGCCTTGTAAGGTAAAGACTGTGCGAATACGAGGGGGAGGGGTGATTCAGCGCTTTGTATTAACTACTGTTAATAACAGCACCCGGCATCCATCTTCCACGTCAAGTGAAAGTAACAGGGTAGCAGATTTTGAAAAACTTAATACCACGTCAGGGAACCTGAGCCCAGCCAAGAATGCAAGGTCTGCAGTATTGGGGTAAAACAGGATTTTAATATAACCAAAGGCGCAGTCAGCAGGGACTTCAGCTGTCACATATCTTGTCTGGGATCATGTTTTTTCACGGAAGATGCAAATTAAACATTTAGAAATAGAAACGTATGCTTTGTTATTGTTTAATCAATAGTTAGTTGATTAAAATGACATACGTGTATTTAACTGTTAGAGATTTTGCTAAACCGCTAACTGTATATACAGAGTTGTCACCTTTTCAAATGCTCAAAGTGGGACATTTTTGGTACAAATGGCAGTTTTTGCAGGCCGAAACATACGCACGGCCAGTACAAAGGACATAACTTCACTTATTTTGCCTAAATAAAAGCTTATTCTTGCAGCATTTTAGTAGCTTATTCTGTTTCTTATAACATTTAGGTGTTTCAGATACATAATAACTGTTTTATGCAACTATTACATAAAATATAGGAAATAATTTTGTCCTAAAGTCTCAGACATTTGCCATTTTTACAATTTCTTTGCAGGACACAACTGCCCAAAGAGGGACTGTCCCTCGCAAAGTGGGACAGGTGGTAACCCCCTATATACATTTAAAGAGAATTTACATCACCCAGGCAATTCATGATGAAATAGTTCAAAGTGTGTCAGTTAATGGCATTTGCAGTAGAAGTATGTAAGTATACCTTGACCTATCAGTTTGGATGAGTTTGGCTTTGAGATAGGTACTGCTTAACCCCCCCCCACCACCACCACCACCACCACCACTGAAGTTCATATGAAACTGAATTGCTGGATAATGGATTGTGGTATAACCTCTCATTAGGTGTAAGACGCTGTCTTGGTGACCAAGGCAGTGTCCGTGTGATTGTGGCCTGAAAAAAAAGCAGATCACTTCTAGTATGAAGTGCAATAATATGACCATAAACAGGCTATAAAAATGTTATCTAGATTTTTAAGTATGGGGGGGGGGGGGGGCTAAAGACATCAGTTTGTGTTGTATTACAGTTGCGCACCTTTGCCATCATGGAGAACTTCTCCAAACTTCTAAGTCCAAATGCATTTTTCATGTTTTAAAACAAACATGTATACAATTGTTAATCTTACAAATCGTATCACAAAACGGGTTATCAGCGTTTATTCACGCATTTCCCTTACAACTTACATTATCCAATCTGGGTCGCCGTGTTTTGGATCCCCTCCAACAAAATGTTATTTGGTAGCTCCCTAGACTGCAAACATAAGTTGCCAGGGATGTAATTTTATCAAATGGGAAATGGCCGAACCAGTTTGCGTGTATCTACATGTATGAGTGTGTGAGTGAAAAACTATTTCTTAATGCAATTCAGCTCCCTTTAATGTGATATTTTTTCAACAAGTCTTGCTCACTTGAGTAGTAAGACTTTTATGTGCATATGCGATTTTTAGTAGAGAATTTAGTTTTTTTTCACATATTTTAAAAACCTGTACCGCTAGAGTTTTTCTCCTTTTGTCTTGGACAGAAATTCATTAAGTTTGGCTTTTCTGACATACAAAAAAATACTTGGTTGGTGAACTTCTTGATAATTGGTGTGGAAATACTAATTTTGTAACGTTTCTTTAAAATGCTTCAGAAAACTATCACACTGTGCCTGAACAACACCAGTACTGCGTGTAACAATCAATGGAAGCAACATTCGAGTAGGAGTACCATCGTTTTGAGCTTTTCTTGGCCAGGAGTCATATTGCGATGGTGTCAGTCAGCATTCCATGTTGTGCTCATTCTGTGCCAGTGTCAGCTGGTGTGCGGTTCAGCTCACTCCACCTACAGTCAGTCTATGCCAACATTTGGTCTAGCACTGCACCCAGCAATGCACTGATCCAACTGGCACTCCATGTGGTAATCTAGGTACTCTGTCTTACCTGGCCCTCTATTGACTGGCCAATGTCTGTGACAGCTATGTCTGATGAATGCATGCTGTTGGTCCAGTTGGCATGCTACCTGGCACTTTTCTGGCATGGATTATGTGCCAGGTAGCAACTAACATGTCACAATGAAAACTATAGCTGGGTTTGAGTGACACTTAGATGTAATCTGGGCACTTTTTAGGTGCACACAGCACTTCAGCGGTCCACCCAGCACTTCAACCAGCATAGACTCTGTGCCAGGTGCCAGCCGGCACTCCAGAAAATACAGCACTGCTGGGTGTCTGAGACATCTAGCCACATCTGGTCAAGACACACTGGTGGTCCACTTAGTGTAGTGTCTGAATGGTGAGTAAGTAAGACAAAGACAGAGGCATAAGGAATGAAGGGTTGTTAGAAGAAGGACTAGAGATTCCTTGGGTGACACCACAGTTACCGGTGACTGAGGAGAAAGTAAACAACTTTAGAGATGTACTTATGCTAACTTGGCAATGTGTAGCTCCTTGCCTTATCCATCATTCACTTTCATAACATACTTATGTAATTTAGATAATATTCTTTATAAGCCTGGAGGTGTTGTATAACTTTCCGAGTATGCTTTGTAAGGGATTGTGGTCCATTTTCACCCATACTTCTAACCTCTTTCCCATTAAAGCTATGTACTGCCTCCTTTTTAACACACACACACACACACACACACACACACACACACACACACACACACACACACACACACACATATGTATATGGGGGAGATAGCATATTTTACTTTTTCAAGCATATCATAGACTATTTACATTGAAGTAAAGACAATTAGTAGACATTGAAAAACATTTTACTGAATGAAATTTCTCAGTCCTTAGAATTGTCTTAGTTCTTTCAATAGTTTTCTATATATAGAAAACTCAGTAATACCACTTGCATTGAGAATATATTCTTTGGTTTGTGATGATTCTTGATACATTGTAGGTTTCTTGAGAGACAAGACTTGATGAATTTCTGTTTACATCTCTGTCACAATTCACAAAATCTCTGTTTTCTTGGGACATGTCTGGTTGTGACAGCTTTGGGTACTGTTCATCCTAAACTATGATATATTTTGCTTCATATAAATTAATTTTTAATTCAACTTTTCATGTTTTCTGTGAACAGCACAGTATCTACATTAAGTCATTTAACTGTTTTAAAATAAAGCTTTGTACTCACCATAACTATGCATCTATATTGTCCATTTTCATTCTTTCTCAGCATATGGGTTACAGATCTGATCCAGCCACATTTCACAGACTTTTGGATCTAATTCTTGAGTTTTTCCCTCTACCCATAATGCCTTTGTCCACCCACAATACCTCAAATCAAGTTTGCTGCTAAAAATATTTTAGAACATTAAAAGGGAAAGCAGAAGTAACAGAAAAAGGGCTGAAACCTGAAACAACAGGTTCCAAAATGTCTATGAGGTCACTGCAGAAGATGACAGGAAGGGGGAAAGTGGGAGGGGAGCTGAGGAAGAATAAAAATGGACAACACAGATGCATAGTTATAATGAGTACCTAACTTTAATATCTGATGTTATGCTTTTCATTCTTCCTCAATGTATGGGACAGAGTCCCCAACTAAGTGAATATTTGGTGGCCCTCATGGAAGGATATTCTGAAGAATGGCTGAACCAAAAGCAGCTCTGCTTCTGGAAATTATGTTTAATTTGTAATGGATAATAAAGGCATGAGCATCAGGCCATGTAGCTGCTGCACAAATATCATCAGCGGAAGTTCTAGACCAGAATGCAGATGAGGTGGCCATGGATCTGGTAGAATGAGTGAATCGTAGGTGGTTTTAGTAGGGAGAGAACTTGCTGAGGATATATCAGTGAAATGAAATTAGTTATCCATGTGGCCAAAGTAACTTTAGAAACTAGAGATCTCAGCCTGCTTGGTGAAAAACAGACAGACAACTGGTCTGTTTTTCTGAAATCTTTTGTTCTATGTAAATAAAAACATAGTTGTCTATGTACATCTAAGTGATTATAGCATGTATTCTCCCTTATTTGAAAATTTAGGAAAGAAGACTGGTAAACAAATGGTTTGATTTATGCTTGATTCAGAGGCTAGTTTTGGTAGGAAGAAGAATTAGTTTGTAAAGTAACTCTATCTTTGTGAAAAATAATGTAAGGGGATTTTGATGAAAGACCCTGGAGTTCAGAAATCCTTTCTGTAGATGTAATAGCAACTAAAATGTCTGTTTTCCTAGACAGAAATTTTAAATCAG
Organism: Protopterus annectens; assembly: GCF_019279795.1. Classification (NCBI taxonomy): domain Eukaryota; kingdom Metazoa; phylum Chordata; order Ceratodontiformes; family Protopteridae; genus Protopterus; species Protopterus annectens. Next base: position 552,359,967 of record NC_056748.1, read on the forward strand.
TTTTTGCTGAAGTTCAAAGGGTTGTTGAGTTAATCCGTGAAGTACTATGGTTAAATCCCAAGGAAATGTTGGATCTTTCACTGGAGGTCTAAGCTGAGGTAGTGGATTGAGGTCTAGAATGGTTCCACGGAGTAGGGCTGAGGAGAAATGGGATCAATAAGAAACTCGGGTGAGTGAGCTCTAGGAGTTTTAGAAATTCCAAGTCAGGTTGTTTTTTTAAAAAAAAAAAAAAAAAAAGAAATTCCAAGTCAGATCCAAAGGTTGAGAAGGAGAATTACCTGAAATAACTATCGGGTCCGGGGTCTTAGGATCTGAAGTTTTTCTCTTCAAATTAAATGAAGTTGCATCCAATGATCTTTGCATCTTCTGTGTAGGCTCCGAGATTGATGAAGTCTTAGCAGATTGGGGGGACCTTTTCCTATGCTCTGACAGAGCCTTAGTATGTTTGCTGAGATTTGAGCCTCAGTAGTGGAATAAGAGGAGGACAATAGCCCTTTGAGAACTAACTTATTCCTGCTATTCTCAATAGCTATTTAAGTTGAATGCAGCACAAATAGTGCAGCTTATATTAAGATGTGCTGCCCCTAAACAGTAAATGCAGTCCCTGTGAGCATCCAAATTTGGAATTTTGTGCCCACTGAGTTGCATTTTTTGAATCCTGCCTGCTTACTCTTAGCCATAGCTGGATAAGAAAAGGAAAGAAGAGATTTTTTTTAACAGGAGAGACTATCAACAAGGATAGTGAGAAATCCCCTGACAATAGAGTAGGCTGAGCAGGAAAAGAAAGAAGAACATACCAACAATGGTACGTAAGGAATTTTACCTTACAAAGGTAGGAGGACTAACGGTACACAAAAAAAAAACATAAAGCTAAGAGAATGAAGGAGGGAGGTGTTATGAAACTATATTTAAAGTTATTGAAAGTTATAAAATAAAGACATTTTGAAAGAAAGCACTCAAAAAAAAATAGAACTGCCTTTAACAGATTGCTCTGAGAGAAGATCTATGTCTGTGCGAGGTGGCAGCAAACTGAGGTGTTGTGGGCAGAGAAAGGCATTATGGGTAGAGAGAGGAGCTCAAGAGTTGGCTCTGAAAGTTTGTGGAATACTGACAAGTTGGATCCGATGTCAGATCTGTAACCCCTACATTGAGAAAGAATGAAAAGGACAATATCAGATCCATTATTTCAGCTTCAGACTACTGACATTTCTATGGCCTTTGTATTCTTGCTGTCTTTCCAGTGATCATTAACTTTCCTAGTCTCCTAACATTTCTGTCGTTGCATATAGGTTCATAGGTTCATAGGTAAGTACTAAGGCTATCTGCCCAAAGGCATATGTAAGCCTAGCCAGAATGTGTTGGCTTTCACCGACCCCTTAGATTAGTTCCCTGTGCCTCTTTCCAGCAGAGCCATTAATTCCCTGTGCCTCTGTCCAGCAGAGCCACTGCAGTGATCCCCGGGGTAAATTTTCTGTTTCCCATCCACTTGTCAAGGTTTCTCTTGAAGAGTGTTAGTGAGGGGTTCTGCCTAATGTAGACTGGAATCCTGTTCCAAAGCATGGGGAGTCTCTGGGACAGGAATCTATACCTCCAGCAAGTCCTATTCATCGTTATGGTGAGGTTTAGATACCTAGAGCGTGTGGCTCTCAGGGATTTGTTTTCTTTTAGGTGGAGCATGTCTATCAATTCTGGGTTGGACATGGCCTTGTATGTCAGGCAGAGATCACCTCTGAGTAGTTGGTATGCAACTGAGTACAGCTAGAGTTTCTTCAGTCGGGCTGCATAGGGTGTCTGTTTGAGGCCAGTAATCCTCTTGGTGAGGTACTTCTGTGGTCTTTCCAGCTGTTGCAGGTGTCTTGTAAGGTACATCCCAAATGGGGCATTGTACTCTATGATGGGTCTGATGAGTGATGAGTAGTGGGGCACAATAATCTCTTTTGTTCTAGATGCGAACCCTTTTGTGATTACGTGGGCCACATAGAAGGATTTTCTAACCATTTTGGTAATATGATTATCAAAGGAGAGATTACTATCTACTTGGGTTTCCAGATCCCTTATTTCATTTTCTGTATTTAGGGGACTACCATATATGTGGTAGTTTGTGGGTACTTTGTTTTTTTCCAAAGGGGATGACTATGCATTTTTTGGCATTTAGCCTGAGGCCATGATTTTGACACCAGGTATCCGTCTCAGTAAGACCCTTCTGGAGGATGTCTGTATCAGCTAGAGAGTCAATTATGGCCCACAGTTTGCAGTTGTCTGTGAACTTGGTCAGCCATAGTCCTCCTGTGCTTGCCTGTACCTCTGAGAAGTATATACTGAACAGGAGGGGTCACAGGACTGAGCCCTGGGGGACGCCACTTGTAACCGGTTTAGAGTCGGACCTAGAGCCTGCATCTCCCACCGTGTGGGTTCTATCCATGAGCCAATTGGCAACCCATCTCATGACATAGGGGTTTATGTTCAGGCTGGTGAGCTTGTCTATAATACCAGAATGGGGAATGGTGTTGAAAGGCTTTGCAAGGTCTAGGTAGGCTGTGTGGACCTCCTTTCCCTCGTCTAAAGCCTTGGTAACTGTCTCAAAGAAGTCCACCAGGTTTAGGAGGCATGATGTGACATCATTCTTGGTGAGGGCAGGATGCTACTCAGGGTCAGGATTATACCGGCTTGGGCTACATGATCAGAGAACTTTTCCATGTCTCTTTTCATGTAGTCCAGGGAGGTACGTCTCATATCACTCACACCAACATGGCCAATGACAGAGTCATATTTGTACTTGTTCTGGAGTGACCTGAGTACTTGTGTTATGTGGCGGATCCTGGCGCCTGACAGGCAGCTAACTGTAACCTTCTCCTTGTCCAGCCTAGTTAGTGGGACATCAGTGTGCCTGACTATAGAGTCGCCTATTACTAGTGTGTTGGGTATGTTATTTTGCCTTAAGGGCTGTGATTGCAATGCACACTGATTATGTGATGTATGTGTTTCATGGTTTGTGATGGGGTGTGGAGGTTGCTTGTGTGTCTGCTTTGGAGGTCTCTGTTGCTTTTGCAGATTTTTATTTAGAGCCTCCGATTATGTTTTCATGTATTTATGTGTGTTATTTGCCAGTGTTGGTTTAGTAGGTCTGTGTGAGACTGGTGGTGTGTTGCAAGTATTTTCCTTCTCCTCTTGACTGTCGGTTCCAGTCTTCGTTTGTGAGAGCTTTGCCTCCAGTTTGGCTGTATAATTGCATCTCTCACATATATTAGTATTTGGTGGTAGGAGGAGAGGGTTATTTGTGTACATGAGGCAGTTGTAACATTGCCTCAAAATGCCCAGATTCACCAGTTGGACTGGAGAGTACACCTGAAACTGCCCTTTGGACATGCCTGAATAGGTAAAGTGAGCTGTTTTGCTGATTGGCTGGTAGGGATGAATAGAGAGCCTTTTCCTTCTGGACAGTATGGGGGGGTCTAGTGCTATGGTTAATTAGTGCTTGCTATGAGTTTTGAGCAAGTACTGGGCTGTGAAATGAATGGTTTGAGTGCTTAAGTTGAAAGTTTGTCTAGTTCCAAGGGAAAAATTGAAGAGTAGACTTTGTGGAGCCGGGAGTAGTTTAACCCTGGCTAACCGGCGCTGCCCAGCGTGGAAAACCATGCAAATGCATTTTTTATAGCAGGGAAATGAAAGAGATAGAAATTAGCCCAAAATGGCCAATAAACTACTGACTTCTGGGCTGAAACCACTCCTCCAGGGACAGATAGACTGCTCAACGCTCCCCTCTCTCACAGGTGAACAGAGAAACTTCCTTCTATCCAAGTAAGGTATGGGCAATACAGAAACTTGTAACACAGCTCTGAATTCAGCAATAACCTTAAAACTGGACCATACTAGTTCAGAAAGGTGGGAAACAAGTATTTTTTTTTCCAGAAAATAAAGCAAATACAATAAAAAAAAAAACACTTTAAATGCGCAGAAATGGCTATCGCACTTTAGTGTGTAGCCTACAACAGTTAAACAGATTATTTAAACACAAAAATGACTTAGTTCAAGTGCAGGCAGCAAATAAGTACAATATGTAGCAGAAACCAGCTTTTTAAATCACAGAAATGCTAAAAAATTGGCGTTTTAGGCAGAATTAGTTACAGCAAGAAAATGCAGAAAAATGATAATCACTCCAAATTCTCTCTTTAATCTCTCTGCTGCTGTAGAACTCTGCAGGAGACCTGGCAGGCACTCGCTGAGCTGAATACAAGCGCAAAAAAATGTGCAAATGCGGTTTTTATAGCAGGGAAATGAAAGAGAGAGAAATTAGCCCAAAACGGCCAATAAACTACTAACTTCTGGGCTACAGCAAACAAGGCACACAAATTTCAGAAAGAAACAGTTCAAATAAGCAGGCACAATAAGCCTTTTCAACATTTATTTTAGTCCTTATTGATGTTCAGGCACCACTAATGAAATTCAAGCAACTAACTTGTGAGAAAATGAGCATCTGGAATTAAATATTGCCATATTCAGAAATAAAAAGTTGAAAATCCTCAGAACTTTTGCTAATACTGTTTCTCACGAGACTCTTCATGTTTCAGTTGTTCCCTTTACTTGCTCAGTGTAATGCAGACATGGCAGACTGATTATGCCTGACTTCCTGCTCATGCACAAATCTACGGAATTCATGATTTTCACATTGTAGGCCGCTGCCATGTATGACAATATCAAGTATCCTTTTCTTATGTATATAGACTTTAATGGATTAATCACATTTGCAGGTATTGGGTCAGCCAGATTGATTATTCAGTAACTTAGGACAACAATCAACACATATGAGATACATGGTTTATTTGAAATGGAATAAATCAGTGTTGAATCTACTCCATGGCTGAAGATAGATTTCATTACTGAGATGACAGTGCAACAAATCAAATAACATTTCTCCTATTTTATTGTTGTTATTAGTGTAAATTGCATATCACAAACACTGCATTGCTTGTTCTATTTAAGTTATCGTTGCTAGCCAAGTTGCTCTTTCTTTGCACTTTACTATTTCCAGGTATGATTTGTGTATCATGTCAAGCATTTGTTTTCTCAGATGACTGAGAAATATTAACTTATAAGCTTTAAACAGTAAGTATTGTGAAAAGATTATTTCTTCATAAAAAGAAAAATAAGACTTTATTTCCTTTCTTACTTATGAATTTTACTTAGACAATCCTTTCATCATGGCATCTTTTAGTAACCACATTGCCAAGTCGGCATAAGTGCATTGCTGAAGTTGCTTACTTTGTCCTCTGTTACAAGTAAATAGAAGTTATGTCCTTACCATAACGTTCCATGTGGAGTGTTCATCTCGCCTTTGTTCTTACACATGGGTTCGGAGCCGATCCTCGGCTCCGTGTCGGCCGCTTGCAAGCTCTGCATCGAGAAGAAGCTCGAGACAACCTAATACCCACAACCCCCCTCTGCCTTTACCTCAGATCTAGTTTGCAAGCAAACCAGCAGTCAGAGAGAGAAAACACTCATGCCAATATCACATATGCACAGAAACTAAGAGTCTATATATATACATATATATATATATATATATATATATATATACATGTCAACCATATATACAACAACTGCAATGCAGAAGCAGAATGCCCCAGACCAGGCACCAAACTGAACGTTCTTCCTAAGGGTGGGAGGGTGGGAATGTAAGAACAAAGGCGAGATGAACACTCCACATGGAACGTTAAGGTAAGGACATAACTTCTATATGTGATAGTGTTCAATCTCGCCGTTTGTTCTTACACATGGGTAGCGTCCCTAGCTCCTTGTTCCTGAGGAACTCACGGAAGGACGTTCTTGAGCACAGTGGAACCAAAGATTGCCCTGTCCCTAGAAACCTTGTCTACCTTATAATGAGAAATGAATGTATGTGGTTTAGACCAAGTAGCAGCCGCACAAATAGCGTCTAGTGGTAGGCGAGCTGCATGAGCCAGGGATGTAGACACTGACCTTGTGGAATGTCCTTTGGGTTTGTGCAACAGAGTTTGATCTGAAGAATCATAGACATAGATGATACAATCAGTTAACCACTTAGAAAGAGTTCTTTTAGTAACCGCTACTCCTTTTCTGTTATCAGCAAAGGCTACAAAAGTTGATCAGATTTCCTGTGATCTTTTGTTCTATCCAAGTAAAACCTTAGTTGTCTGTGGACATCTAATTTGTGTAACATATACTCCATTTTATTGGAGTGATTCTTGAAGAAAGTGGGTAATTCAATGGACTGATTAATATTGTTAATAGAACAAACTTTAGGAAGGAAGGATGAATTAGTGCGAAGAGAAACTCTGTCAGAGTGAAAGATCAAATAAGGGTGTTTAATGGAGAGAGCTTGAAGTTCAGATACTGCCTAGCGGATGTAATGGCTACCAAAAGAGAGTCTTCCACGACAAAAATTTCAATGGGCAAGAGGAGGCTGGTTCAAAGGGGCAGCATTAACTTAGATAATAATAAGTTTAGACTCCAAGGTGACGTAGGAGATCTAATTGGTGGTCTAATATGAAAAGACCCTTTTAAAAGGCTTTACAAAGTCTGTGGGCCATAACAGGAGCCCCACATTCTTCCACATGGAAATTAGAAATGGCAGCCAATTGAACTCTTAATGTGGCAGGAGAAGCACCCTGATGGAACAATTCTGTTAAAAACTCTAATATTTTATTCAAAGGAGCTATAACAGGGTCCACTTGCTGTGTATTTGCCCAGAATACAAAGCGCTTCCATTTACTAGTATATGTTTTAGTAGTGGAAGCTTTATGAGAAGCCACTAATATATTCTGAACTGCAGGTGAAAGAAGATCAGACCTGGCTAAGTTGGGAATTGGAGCAGCCAAGCTGCTAGATGGAGGGACAAGAGCGCGGGATGGGGAGCCCCTGACGAGTGAGTCAATAGATCTGGCTCTGGGTCCAAGATCCAGGGTCCCCGAATGCAGTGTGTCATGAGGAAGGGGAACCAAATTTAACGAGACCAGAATGGGGCAATGAGGATTATCGTCCTGTGTAGGTTGTTGGCTTTCTGGAGAAACTTTGTGATCAGGGGGAAGGGAGGAAATGCGTACAGGAGACCCGGGGGCCAATCGTGAATCAGTGCGTCCCTGGGGACTTCCCCTGGAGGGGGTAATAGGGCAAAGTAGCTCCTGCATTTGGCGTTCATTGGAGACGCAAACAGATCGCAGGAAGGCTGGCCCCACATGCGAAAAATCTTTTCGCAACTGACTGTTTTAGGGACCACTCGTGCGGTAACAGTATTGCTCTGCTCAGCCTGTCGGCTATGACGTTGGATGACCCCGGGATGTGCGTTGCTATCAGAAAGCGACCCGTGGACTCCGCCCATTGCCAGATTCTCATGGCCTCTCTGCATAGCTGATAGGACTTGGTTCCCCCTTGCTTGTTTATGTACCAGACTACAGACATGTTGTCCATCTGAACTGCAATAGTTCCCAGAGGAAGAAGGGGAGCAAAGTGTTGCAACACTAGAAACACTGCCCTCAACTCTAGAACATTGATGTGCAGATTGTACTCTAAATTGGTCCATTCGCCTTGGACTGTCTGTCCCTGAAAGATGCCCCCCCACCCTATCAGGGAAGCGTCCGTGGTCACTGTAGCTGTCGTGGGTAGCACAAATGGTCTCCCCTTGGAAAGGTTGCAAGTCTGAAGCCACCAGTTTAGGTGTGATTTGCATGTGTTCGTTATAAGAATCTCGTGTGTCAGAGGTAGTTGTTGGAATGACCATTGTGCAAACAGTAGCCATTGTAGGACTCTCATGTGCAGTCTTCCCAAGGGTATTGCAATAAGAGAAGCTGACATGAGTCCCAAAACCTTCAGTACCAGTTTTGCTGGGGATTTCCTGGACAAAAGAAGAAGACGATGTGAGTCTGAAGTGAAAGTATCCTTTCTGGAGGAAGTCTTAGAATTAACTGATGTGTATCTAATTCCGCTCCTATGAATAAGATACGCTGTGATGGCTGTAGTAAGGATTTTCCAAGTTTACGGAAATTCCGAGGTGAACACACAGTTGAAGAGTGTAGTCTCTGGCCTGTACTAGTTGACGCTGGGTGGTGGCAGAAAGGAGCCAGTCGTCCAGATACGGAAACACCTGGAATCCTAGGCGTCTCAAGTGAGATGCTACCACTGCCATGCATTTGGTGAAGACCCTGGGGCTGAGGTCAGACCAAAGGGCAGGGCTCGAAACTGAAAGTGACTGGCACCCAGACGGAAGCGCAAATGATCTCTGGATGCCCTGGCCATTTTGATGTGGTAGTATGCATCCTTCAGATCTATTGAGCACATCCAGTCGTCCTTCTGTAAGAATGGAAGGATCGATTGAAGCGTGACCATTTGGAACTTTTCTTTCTTGACGAAGGTATTGAGGTCGCTTAGGTCCAGAATGGGCCTCCAGTCCCCTGTTTTCTTTGGAACTAAAAGAACCTTGAGTAAGTTCGAATCCTCTTTGCTCCGCTGGGACTGGTTGGATGACTCTTTTTTCTAGCAGCTTTGAAATTTCTATAGCTGCTGGCTCTCGCAGATGGGGCGGCACATCTGGGAGTCTTTTCTTTGGAATGGGATAGGATAGAAATGGTATATTGTAACCTCTGGTAACCACGCTTTTTACCCACTTGTCTGTAATTATGTTTTGCCAGGCCTGAGGGTATAAAGCTAAGCGACCCGACTGCCTCCAGAGCAGGACAGTCGGGCCTCCTCTCAGGAGTGCTGGAAAGGTTTACCAGAGAGTGTATCCCTGTCACCTTGATTCTGCGGACCCCCTCTGCCGCCAGGGCGGCGTCTTCCACCTCTGCCCCCTCCTCTACCTCTAGAAGGGGCATCACCCTGTGTGCCTGGGAAAGATCCTTGGGGTTTTCAAACCACATTTTCCACCACGTTGCCCTTTGGGGTACGGTCTGGATGGGGTGGAAAAACGGACTCCGACAGCAGACAGAGTCTTTCCCTCCTGCTCACACCGGGTAAGGGTCTCCTTTATTTTGGGGCCAAAAAGAGTGGCACCGTCAAATGGGGTGTTAGTAAAGGAAGACTTGAAGGCTTCCGCAAATGAACATAAGCGCATCCAGGATTGTCTGCGAAGAGCAATCGCTGAAGCTGCTGCCCTACTCGAACCTTCGGCTGCGTAAGAGATCAGCCTCATGGACGAGTTCACAATGGATGTAAGGGTATTAAGTTGCGCTGTCACTTTCTCTGAGACAGCAGCATCTGTAGTACCCTGGAGGGTATCTCCCAACTCTTTGACTAGATCCCTCTGTAGTCATGTAAAGTGGGTCAAATAGTTCAGGGATCGCATGGAAAAAGCCGCTGAACTAAAAATGCGCTTCCCATACCTGTCCATAGTCCTAGAATCTTTATTAGGGGATGGACAGATGAGGAAGATTCCGACATCTCCTTTTCGTGGCGCTGCCACCACCATAGCGTCCACTGGAACTCCTTTTGTCAAGTAAGTCTTGTCCTGGGGTGCAGTGATATACTTATTAGGCTTCCTAGGGACTGGTTCCACTGTGTCAGGAGCCTCCCATGCCCTTCGAGCAATAAGTTCCATTAATTCATCGAAGGGCGGAGTGACCCAGGAGGAGGAAGGGCGAGCACCAAATGCCTTCAGCAAGACTGACTCATCCTCAGAAGGGGGGAGGGACTGCCAGTCACCTCTCTGTTTCAGGATCTCCAATATGTCAGAAAAAGAGACATCTTCTGAAGGTGACTTAAGGGACCCCTCTGACTCATCCAAGTCAGTATCGGATGTCAAAGATTCTTGTGGAGAATCTAAGTGTCTCCTCTTACACAATCTTTTCCTAGGGACTTCTTCGTGGGGAGCATCCGAAGAAGCCTCCGAGGAAAAGGGGGCACCCTCCAGGGGTGGCTGAGACACCGGTGCTCGACGCTTGGATGTAGCCGTGGGTGCAGAGGAGGATAACGGACCTTTATGGGGAGGAGAGGTTGCTTCTACTGATGTGGTTGTCTGGGTAGACAACACCTTCCTCATGAGATCGAAGGCCCCCGGATCCCGAGTCGAAGAATCTCCCGGTTCCGAAGAAATGGGAAGAATCCCGAGACAGGCACAAGGCATCGACCCGAGGACGGAGCCGAATCGATCCGCGGGCCCCGAGGGGAAGAGTCGGAACCGAACGCCGGTTCGACTCTCGCCCCGGAACCAAGGACAGATCGCCGGCTCGAGACTCCGGTACCGGATCCGACGGAGTCGAGGTGAGAGGAACAGACCGAGAAAAGGACGGTTCTGGACCCGAGGGCTCCACAATCAGTAGATCAACCTCTTCCGGCTCCAAAGACTGGACAGGTCTCGGAGGAGGAATGGATGGAGACAATGGGAGGCCTTCAAGTTTCGACACCAACTGGGTGGAAACCGAAATAAGCTTGGATAGGGCCGAATGCTCCAATAACTTCTGCACCACACGATCCACATCGATATCGGAGAGCTTAGAAGAAGAACGGGTCGAAGGAACCGAAGACGGAGCCGACCTCAACAGTGTCGAGGGAGGGAGCTCCATCACCGGTTCCAAGACTCGAGGCTCGGGAACTGACAACAGTTGAACACTCAGCCCCGAAGTCTGTGGAACTGGTGATCTAACTTTACTCGAAGAGCTCGGAGCCGATGACTTGGGCTCCGACGTCTTCGATTCCTTCGAGGATTTGGATGCCTGGTCTGAAGCATCCAGAGCCTCCTGAAAGGAAGGTTTTAATAACCCCCTGTCCATGAGTTTCCTGCGCCTATCTGTCATGACCCTCCCACTAAAAGAGTGACAAATTGAACAGTCCTCTTGTAAGTGGAGAGGGCCAAGACAGTAGACACAGGAACTATGGTTGTCAGTAACTGACATTTTTTGGCCACACTGGCAACGTTTAAAACCTGATTTAATTTTCTCAGACATCTTAAAGGAGAAACAGGTAAGAGAAAAAAAAGGTCAAGTCCAGTAGAGAGACAAATCCAGTAAATATGTTGAATCCGATATAAAAGTCAGTCCGGTTGTCAAAGTCAAGTAAGGGGTGGAAGGCCCCGAAAAACTCTAATAAGTTTAAATAAACTTAACGGTACCGAGAATTTCTACCTTACCACACACACATACACTAAGTCACCAAATAGTACTTTTAGAATAAATTTTTTCTTGAAAAATAACAATAATAAAAGTTATTTCTTATCTGAAGTTGCTCGAGCTCGATCCCAGTGATGCGAACGCAGCAGCGGCAAACTAGATCTGAGGTAAAGGCAGAGGGGGATTGTGGGTATTAGGTTGTCTCGAGCTTCTTCTCGATGCAGAGCTTGCAAGCGGCCGACACGGAGCCGAGGATCGGCTCCGAACCCATGTGTAAGAACAAACGGCGAGATTGAACACTATCACATCTATGGTGTCACCCAAGGAATCTCTAGTCCTTCTTCTAACAACTTTTCATGCATTTCTGGTAAATACGCTGTACTCAGCATATCTGTCGCGTGTAGCTTCTTGCCTGATACATTTTTCACTTTTGTATCATACTTCTGTAATTTAAATAATGTCCTCTTTAAAGACATTGAGGTGTTTAACTTTTTGAGTATGCTTTGCAAGGGTTTGTTGTCCATTTTCACCTGTACTTCATTCCCACAGATATATTTATTAAATTTCTCACATCCATATGCTGTTAATAATAATTCCTTTTCTGTTTGTATATATTTCTTTTGAGCATCTGTAAATGTTCTTGACATGCAGGCAACTGGCCTAGTCTCTACTAAGATCACTACTCCTGTACCATTCTGACCAGCATCAACATGCAACATAACTGTCCTGATGACATCATACTGTTTTAATATTGGAGCTTCTGTAACTAGTTGTTTGAGCATTTCAAATATCATTCATATTCCCTGGCTACATATTTGCCCATACAAGTGGCTTAGTTATCTCAAGAATATTAGGCACGTATTTTGCAAGCTACTGTGTTATGCCTGCTTATCTTCCAAATTTGGAATTTGTGTATTTGCTCTGACTTTTTCTTTATCAGGTTTCAGATCTCCCAGACATTAGACTATGACCCATCATTTGTTCTTATTTATCTTTATGTTATACTGTATTAATCTATTTGGCAATGCTATCAGTCCCTTGTCATGCTCTTTTGTGTCTTGCATCTCAGCATTAGACCATAAACTATGTTTAAAATAATTGTAATGCCTTTGGTTACTTGAATAATGGTTCTTTGAAATAAGTCTGGTGTTGACAAAATGTCAAACATAAATCTATGGGATCCATATCTCCCAAATGACATATAAATGTAAAATAATTTGGAGATTGTTTCATCGATTCTATCAGAAATCATAATCAGTATCAAATAATGAAAACAACGGCATTTGGCATTCTTAAGAGCACTCTCTCAGCTGCAAGTAAAGGATAATATTTTTTTAACTACTTTCTTAGATCTCACAGATCAACATAAATGTAAATATTGTCTTTCTTCACAAAAGACAAGAGTTACATTTATGCAGCTCTTGTCTTTCTTCACAAAAGTGACCATGTTATTTGCCCATTCTATTTGCTCTAATTGCTTCTTAATGACCCAAGCCTTCCATTCACTTTATGTCCTATTCTAGTTTACTCCTTAGAGGTTCAGGTGGTTCTCTTGAAGCATTTAACACTTGCACTGCATCCAAATTTACCTTTCTGTGATATTTTCCTGATAAACGTCCAAAGCTTTCAAATAAATCAACAAAGTCTTGCTGAATGCCATTGCCGTGGCTCTGCACAGTATTAGAGAAATGTATCTGTCTGCATAATTGATTGTGTATTCATGCATCCTTTAATTTTGTATTGTGAATTCATGTTACAGTTCCTAGCTTTTCAGAAGCCAAACAATCTAAAATATCAACGGGAAGTACTGCTTTAAGCGTTACAATTTAAAAAAGGGATCTTATTTTTTATCATCACACATCAGTAGTTTTTGACCTCCTAGCTCCACTAGATGGCCAGAATATGTTAACAATGTGCATACGTCTCTCTGCTCAGCATTTTCTTGTCCCAAAGCTTTAAAATATCTTTAGACTGTTCAGACAAGCTGTCATATCCTTCAAATGTCTAGTTTAAATGTAATATTCTGATTATCAGTTCTTAGTATTTCTTTCCACCAGTCTGCATTGATTTTCTTAGTACTTCAGATGCATTTTTAGACTTCATTGTACAAACAGCTTGTTTTAATATTTCTTTAACTACATGCACATTCCTTTGAACACACATTTTTGAGTCTACATGTCTTAGAAAAACTGTGGCACAAATTCTACAGAATGTATTAAATGTGGGACAACACTTTCCCCCGGATTCATGAAGCTCGCCGCAAGGCCGGTGTAAGGCCTGCGCCGGCCGTGCGGCATATATATGGTGTAGTAGCGCCATATGCATATTAATGAAGGTGCGCTGCCACCAAATCCACGTGCATAGGACACGTGCGTGAGTGCATGGGGCGTTACTAAGCTGCGCCCGGAGGCATGTCATTGTCGGCTGTCGATGAGCAACCTAAACTGCTGAATATTATAGTCCGCCTGCAATAGTAATCGCACCTATCAGTGTCCGTGGATAATGAAACGTATGCAAAGCATGCAAGACAGTTCCCGGCCACACAAAATGGAGAACCAAACAGAAATGCACGCAACACAATATGAGTTTCCGTCCATGGAACAAATGATATTTAAAATCACGTGTCCGTAATGTACTGCACTGTAAGTAGGTATACCCAGTGGAAGTGAAGCGCATCATGTCATCGTGCCACCAATACACACGTCTAGCCCCATGGGCAGGGTCACCAGCAGTCCCACAGTGGTAGTGATAGTACACAGCTGGGCAGTTGTGGCTATAAAACAACCGTAAAGAAACCTGACAGTCCAAATTGTATACCAAACACACACAAACATATGTATATTAAAATGTGCTATACACATGAACAGGAACGTAACCGGCACATACACATAGGATGCTATATGCGGAACCGGGATATCCAAAAGCAGAACCCATGCATGCAAATGCAATATGCAACAACCCCTGTATAGCACATAACCCGCACCCATGTCCGAATGTCCACCAAATCCAGCTACCAGCCTTGCGCATCCGTACACTTACACATAGCGAGTATTCCCCATATGTAGTAGGAAGTATCGTCCTAGGCAGTGTCAGGATTGCAAATATGTATCTCACGTTTGTAAACATCCCATCACAGTTACGTAAATCCAAATGCCCGTGCGTTCATGTTTCGGCCAAATGTGTGTACATCCCGCGTGGGATAAGTAACCTGTTGAAACCTCAGAGTTGTTTACACGCCACAGTGTCTAGTACTGTACACATCTGGACAAAACATGTATGTGTAGTCACGGTACTGTTCAGTTTCTAGACAGACATGCAAAACATACTATGCAGGATGGAACAGCTGTCCACCATGCAGGTCTCCCCACTAGAGTTGCCACCTGTTCAGATGCCCAAGGTGGGACATCCGTTGTAGAAATGTGAGAATTTGCAGGATAAAACATACCCCCGGCCAGTGCAAAGGACAGAATTACACTTGTGTGCCAAGATAAAAGCCTATTTCACAGCATTTGAATAGCTTATGCTATCCCAAATAATAGTTATGTGTTCCAGATACAAAAAACCTGTATCATGCAACTAGTAAAGAAAATAAGAAATATATTTTTGTCTTAAAATCACAGGACATTTGCCATGTCTTAGGTTTCATCGCAGGACACAACTGTCCAAAGTGGGACTTCCCCTCGCAAAGAGGAACAGGTGGTAACCTTACTCCCCACTGAATTATCAACAGTATATATTCAACTCAATCACATACCGACACCACCTCTCAACCTATTACAGCAACAAAATCTGGACAAAGCCTAAAAGGATGGGTGGACAAATAGGGACAGATGTAATTACTGCTCTCACAAACTTCGAAAGTTCACAGAATAATAGTATGTACATTAGCATAAAATGTTGTGAAGGATGTGGGGTAGTCCCCGAGTATTACAGAGGTCCGTACATTTATACTGTAACAAACCTTCACATATGTTGACTGTACTACTGCATACCTGTAGTTAATTCATAGTTAAGTCATGTGCAAAATAATAATCCTCGTATGAATGAATACAGGAAATAGTCAAATGTGAATGGGAACACCACTCACCGTGGATTATGTATTGTAACCACCCCCACCCATATTATGTATTGCCAACATTAAAAGCTGCTGACAGGTGCCCAAACACCTGTGTCTGTAAACACAGATAAAATGTTTAAAATGGACAAACCTTGTCCATGTGCTTTGTCTGACATTTGAACACAGTCAGGGCAGTTCTGTTTACCAGGCGGACAAGCCTAAACCCAGATCACCACATGAACACCCTGACAATTAAAGACCTGTATGTGTCAGGACTATAAGCCTTGGGGTTCTGAATATCCCTGCAGTGATTAAATATGCAGCTTGGGTCCAGAAGAGTAGGGAATAGGGAATGTGTAACATGTAGTACCGCATTTTTCCCAGCAGGAGAATGGATGCCTGTGTCGTAAGTGAAGCGGTGAGGCATATGTTAATGTAGCTATGTACTATGGGTATGCATATAAGTGAGTCAGAACACCAAAAGTATAGTGGTTACAGCATCCGGCCAACGTGAATGCAGTCCTGGTTCAACTACGACTACAGCACATATAATGTGAAAGTGTAATGAATGCGTCTGTGCTGTACAGACAGTTAAATATGTAAAGGTGAATGTGTGTTTCGCATACGTCCGTTAACCAGATTACAGATAATTTACTGGTACTGTCACAAGTAATAAAGCCCACGTAAGCACAAAGACTTAGTAAACATATGTAACCCACAATAAGGATATGCATGTGCCTGCGGCGTAACCCACAATAAGGAAATGCATGTGCGCAATAGTGTGTGATCCACTCACAGCATAGTAAATGAATGCTGTTTCCCCCACGTTAGATATACATGGCTCAAACCTGTTAACCCCGTAAAGTATGAAACCGGACAAAGGCATGCAAACTACCGGTACAAATAGGGACAAACCCCAGATATGTGCCAGAACAAACATAGAAAGTGGATAGAATAACGGGTGTGTCAGTAGCATGGATTCTCTGAAGGGTATGCAGTCGTAACCTGAACTGCTTGCCAGTATTTCCCACTGTAAGTCTCAAATGAAATGCCACTACATTACCAGATAGACACAGGTTTATGTAAAACACACCGAAGATAAAAGAGGCAACCAGCTGTACACTCTGCGACAATCTGTACAGTGGAAAGGTATGGTATGGATATAGATATATGTGTATACACATAATCCACAGACGTAAACCAAAGCAAGTTACGAAATGAGGATTGTACATGTATATATGTATACACAACAGACATATGTCCCATAGATATGACATATGTACATAAATAGGCCACGTTATAGCTAATATGGGTAAACAAACAGACATGCACGAAAGGTGAATAAACCGCTGCCTTCCAAACCATTGGCCAGAAAGTGACAGTCCAGCAAGTTCTACACTTTAAACATGCATATAGGTGTCCATTGCAGGACCCCAAAAATTGATCCATACGTAGTGTCAACCGACAATGACGCAAAATAAGTGACCTCAGCAAATACGATATAGCTGTACATGCAACAGTAGCAGGTGCAAGGGTGATGACACATGTGTCGATAGAATGTATGACGTACGAACTGATATCCGGAGAGTGGGGAGTGCATATAAGTGTCTCCACACTTCAGTACCGCTCACATTAAACATATGTAATGGGTACTGTAGAGGGTTGTCAGGTATGGGAATCATGGGTATGCAGAAATGGGCCTAGGTGTTGTTTGGCAGAGATTTTGTAGGCCCGCCCAGTGGGAGTGATGTGGGTATAGCACACGCCTATATTCTCAATAATGGGGCAAACCATCCACTGGATATTGCATAAACCATTTTGGGAATATGTAGGGCCCTATATCAGTGTCATGTAGGCGATTATCATGGATGGACATGCGTACGACCAAGATGGTAACCATAACTGGCAAACTGTCAGAATAAGACAGCTGCACTAAGGCATAGTACATGAAATACAAATAGGGACTATATTAGATATACCCCAGACAAAGTCAGAACGTTGTGAGAATACTGGCGTAGCCAGGAATATGAATGTTATGAGTGTTACTAATCATGTAATGGAAATGTCAGTCACTATTATCTAACCGCACAGTTCGTAATGCCTTGCCAGCAATTTACCAGAAAGGCACATTACTATGACAAATGTAACAAGGGCAAAGGTCAAATGTCAGGACGTTTACCTATAATGTGTACAGGTTAGGGGTATGAAGGTAACCTGTCCAAAATACATGTACAGAACTAGTGATACTAGGTGGGCAGGTGAGAAGAAAGACATCAGGACAAATGAGAAAACATGTACAAGTCATACGCATGTACTCCGACAAATGTGAATGACAACGTATGCCCTGTGAATGTCAATGTGGAAGGTTAATAGACACAAAAGTAATGTGTCCCTCAGGGTGTCATGCAGTGTCACCGAAACAATGTCCAGTCCCCCATACTCGTACGTGAGCTCTGCCACTGACGGAAAGCGCAAATACTGGCGCACACATACGGTACATGATAGACTAATTAGTGTGGATAAGCAGCTGTTGGCCTGTGTGAGGAATACAACTCTCTGGGTGGGTGTGTCCTGCAATATAAATGTAATGACATGTGGCCTGTGATGCCGCCATACAGTGCGTCTATTGGTGTCAGAAAGCTGATATCTTGTATCAGACACATACTCCGCAACTGTACAGATTTACGCAGAATGTGCAGAGTTCTGTCTCATATGTTTGGTGTGTTCCACGTAACATCAGTACCATTCTGGCACATTCCTGATAACTGAAGTCATGAAATAATGACAAACGTGATTAAGACACCAAATCCGTCAGAAAAGCCATACTAATGCAAAACCTATTATTGTGTCAACTATCTACGTTTGTAAGAGCAACATGTCAATACTGACCCTATGTGTCCCACTATCAGATAAGGCCTTGTCCAGAAGTTTGCTCTAGGAGGTGGAGTGGTATGATCAGAAACAGATACATGTGTGAGGAAACAGCATTATCGACTGCAAGATAACGCAGAAGGTATGAAATGCGCTGCAGTAGGATGTTTAGTACTGTCCGCAGGTATGTGCTGACATGTCAAATGACACAGCAGTCTACATGAAGTACCTATAGGGCTGTCACCTATACAAATGATGATAGTGGGACATACCCACAGCCATGCACACAGCACAAATAGACATACACACAGCAAAATTAGGCCATGATACATGAAGCCTCCGGTGTGTACGAGTACAGTGAGAGTACAGCTAGGATAGATGTCTGCCAAGATATACAGCAAACGCCTGTAAGGGCGTGTAACACCACCCGTAACACGGACGTTGCATGGACAGTGTTGGGATTTGCAACATACCCCATTGGTATGTGAAAGCTATGCAAATATGCGATACATGAAACAGTCAGCTGTCCATGCAAGAGCAGAGTTATGGGCAGAAAATAGATTTTATATATATATATATATATATATATATAGAGAGAGAGATACAGACATACACACACATGGCAGGGCTGGTAATCAAACTTACACATTACTACCCTATCACACTACAGCATGACGCATTTACAGAATGCGCTACCGAGATTACTAAACACAGCAGACCCACAGGCATTCTACTAGGTGCGTGTCAACATCCACAAAGACAAAGATGTCAGCAGGATATATCCATGGTGTGAAGCGTCTAAAAGCATAACCTGAGTCCCCAGGTGGACAGGAGCATGCACACACACACACCCACTTTGCAGGCCTGGGAATCGAACTTACACCTAACTACCCTATCACACTACAGCATGACGCATTTACAGAACGCGCTACCGAGATTACTGAACACAGCACTCCCTGAGGCATACTTCTAGGTGGGTGACATCATCCGCAAAGGCAAAGACGCTGATAGGGAATGTATGTGTTGTGAGGCATGTAAAAGCATTACTGTGTCCCCAGGCAGCTGCACACACACACACACACACACACACACACACACACACACACACACTTGGCAGGGGCGGGAGTTGAACATACACCTAACTACCCTATCACACTACAGCATGACGCATTTACAGAACGCGCTACCGAGATTACTGAACACTGCACTCCCTGAGGCATACTTCTAGGTGGGTGACATCATCTGCAAAGGCAAAGACGC
The DNA here is from genome assembly GCF_019279795.1 of Protopterus annectens. Classification (NCBI taxonomy): domain Eukaryota; kingdom Metazoa; phylum Chordata; order Ceratodontiformes; family Protopteridae; genus Protopterus; species Protopterus annectens. Next base: position 552,379,227 of record NC_056748.1, read on the forward strand.
TGATAGGGAATGTATGTGTTGTGAGGCATGTAAAAGCATTACTGTGTCCCCAGGCAGCTGCACACACACACACACACACACACACTTGGCAGGGGCGGGAGTTGAACATACACCTCACTACCTTATCACACTACAGCATTACGCATTTACAGAATGCGCTACCGAGATTACTAAACACAGCACTCCCAGAGGCTTACTTCTAGGTGGGTGACATCATCCGCAAAGGCAAAGACGCCGATAGGGAATGTATGTGTTGTGAGGCATCTAAAAGCATTACTGTGTCCCCAGGCAGCTGGAAGCACACACACACACACACACGCTTGGCAGGGCCTGGAGTTGAACATACACCTAACTACCTTATCACACTACAGCATGACGCATTTACAGAGTGCGCTACCGAGATTACTGAGCACAGCATTCCCAGAGGCATACTTCTAGGTGGGTGACATCATCGCAAAGGCAAAGACGCCGATAGGGAATGTATGTGTTGTGATGCATGTAAAAGCATTACTGTGTCCCCAGGCAGCTGCAAACACACACACACTTGGCAGGGCCGGGAGTTGAACATACACCTAACTACCTTATCACATTACAGCATTACGCATTTACAGAACGCGCTACCAAGATTACTGAGCACAGCACTCCCAGAGACATACTTCTAGGCAAGGGCGCCCGCAGGCAGGTGCAAGGGGGTGCACTTGCACCCCCCTGGAATCGGCTAATTGGGATTAATTTCATTTTCAAAAAAAAAAAATAAATTTTTTTTTTTTTTTTTTTTTTTTTTTTTATTAAAGGGCAGGCGTTCCTCCTTAAGAGCGCCCAGCGTTCCTCCTTAAGAGCGCCCTTTGCATCCTGTCCCATCGCACAGACGCAACAGGTGTTTGCAACCTGTTTCTATATCAGGAATTTGAATTCCAGACTCTAGCGTGGACTATGGGTGGAAACGTATGCTGACATCATCGCATGGCGCGAGCGGGAACTGAAACGGATGGTTTTAGAAGCAGTTTCTGCTGATGGTCTGACGGGTTTTTCTTTTGCGAGGACTGACTGAAGATGGAGTGGAGTGGAAACAGGTGTGCTGTGGAATCTGGACGCTTTTCAGAGTGAGTAAGCTGGCGTGTGTGTTTGTGTACATACATACTAGAAAGAGTGAGATTTATATTTGTATTTGTTTACTACCTTAGTTACCTAAAAAGAGAGGGTGCCAATGTGCCATACAGGTTCTTAGACAGCAATTGTAAGTTATGTGTTGGTAGACATTTGAAAAGATACATACAGGTAAGAATATACTGACAATATTATTGTGGGTTTTCACAAAAAAGGGGGTTTGCATGCACTGTATGTTTTTTTGTTGTCATGTCTTTTATTATACTCCAGATTTAGAGGAGTTGAAGGGACTATTTAATCATTTTATATTGCAATTTTGTGTAGCAGGTCTAATGAGATCTTGACAATAGTTATATAAATCTTTTGTATGGGTCTTTTGGGGAGTCTGGTCATTTAGTGCTAGTTCTTTTGTCTGTAAAGTTGAGTTTTATTCAAATCTTTTGTATGGGTCTTTTGGGGAGTCTGGTCATTTAGTGCTAGTTCTTTTGTCTGTATAGTTGAGTTTTATTCTGCCACTCACCATGTTTGGTCATCTTTTGGGTTTTTCACAGCCCTTACTTTTGCAAACTTTCAAACTGCAGACCTATTTTTTATTACCTTACAATAGAGCCAATGTTGTTCAGAAATGTATTTTGTCCTTTGTTTTTATGTCTATTTGAAGGATTTGGTTAGTCAATAATCTTAACAGTTCAGTTGAATATTTTGACTGATAGATCTACAGAAGGAAGACACTTTAGGAAGTACCATTTAATAGACTAGAGCTTACACTCAATAACTTCTATGAGCTGGTGTCTAAAAGTGTTTTTTTTTTTTTAATTCTTGTAAGCAGTGAATTAGAGTAGTGTGAGCTTGTGTGTGTGCACATGTACATACTCTTGTGGGTTCATGCCAATTTGATAGCGAGCATGCTTCTAAATCATATATGGTGGTAAATAATTATTTTTCTAGTTAAGGTCTGTGTCTGTGAGAGGAGAATGGATAGGGCACATTTAATTAATTTCTGTCATGTACCAGTGCCTGTTAAACTTCCAGACTCAGCCTGGGTCTGAATGACTTGAAAGTAACCAAATGCTTGGTCAAAACATTTAACTCTATTGGTTCCCAAGGAGTACTAAAATTATTGAGTCTGACAATATCACAATCAGCATGTTCTTCAAACTACAGAATGGTAGACATGAGTAAATGGCATCCTGTGTGGGCTCATGTGTGATGTTTCAAAAGATATAAGGTACACAGATATACTTTCTTAACGTCTATGCACTGGGATCAAAATATACTTTTGGCATAAATGGGAGTTCACTGTCATTTATTTGCAGAGTATAAAAATAAATCAGATAAAGGAGCTGGTGAATCTTAAGCTGGTTTTACTTTTTATTCTTCCTTGCACCTTTCAAGTCCATAGAGTATTACTTGAATCATGTTTCTATTAGTGCTAGAGTCTGAGGATTTAAAATTAGATTTCCTTCCCTTGAGTAGTTATTCCACTACATAGCCTTCTGGTATTTAGGTAAACTAAACAAAGCTGCATTTTAAGTGTTTGAGTGCTTCTCAAAGTTGTACTTTTATAGCTGCTGTTGGATTTAAAATAATAAGATAAGACCCTGCATGTGTTTCAGTGCCACCAGTGTTCTATAGTGGAATGAGTAACAAATACACAAGTCATTCTTTTCTGTGATGCTCTTTTTGAGGCTTACTGAGATGTTGAAAGAATGTGAGGTTGTGTAAAAATACAATAACTTAAATGCAGTCTCATGAAAAGACTTGAGGTTAATCATGTCTTTTCAACCTCCTACAAAACTCACTATTCATTCTATGTTTGGTACATGAAAGAAAAATGCTGCCAAGTGGAATGAATGGTATCATTTCTATTATTATTCTGCATTCATCAGGCCCATAATTGACTACAATGCCCCTTTTGGGATGTACCTTACCAGACACCTGCAGCAACTGGAAAGACCCCAAAAGTACCTCATAAGAGGATCAAAGGGCTCAAACAGATGCCACATGCTGCCCGGTTAAAGAAGCTGGATACCTACTGCTGTTTGCTCCACAAACTGTTTTTCTTTTAACTTTTTTTCCCCTTTAAACAAGTGCTTTTTCTTTTAACATGCACACCACTTATGAAAACACAGCACACCAATGCAAGGTGTATTGGGACAGTTGCAGCTGCTCATTTCATTTTTTTGGGGCAGGTATTTTTCCTTACCTTTTTCAGTAGGCTTACCTGGTTTACAAATAAAAAAGAATGTTTAAAATTTGTTCCTTTTTTGGGACTCTGTCCATTGTTTTTGGCTTTGCCCAAATTTCTTGAATAAAAAAGGTGAAACATTTTTGACTGCTCCTTTTAAAGCAGGCTATAATTACTTATAGTACCCCAAGATTCAAGGTTGTAGACCCCACCTTTTTCCAGACTGGCAAAATTTTCATTGCATGCATAATGCAGGTAGGAGCTGAGAATTTACTGAAATATTTTTGATTAGTAAGAGCTTATTTTATATGTCAGTGTGCAGGGATTGACTGCTGCTTTGCTGTATATGATACAGAGCTCTTGCCATTTTAAGTACTGATTTTTTCACAGTAAGCTGTACGCTGTTAGACAGACATACCCACACCTGCAGAGTATCTCACAAAGGTTACTGTAGCCAACATGCCTATGGCTTACACTACTGTGATTCTGTATTTATATATTGTGTGTGGAAGTAGACTGTTATCATGAAAATGTTCTGACTAGGGCAGTTTTGTCATTACTGGTGCATGCATTTTGCTTCATTGCCTACTGGAAAAATGTTCAAACAATAAATTTAAAATGCAGTTGTGTGTGGAAGTAGACTGTTATCATGGAAATGTTCTGAATAGGGCAGTTTTGTCATTATTGGTTAATGCATGTTTGTTTCATTGCCTACTGGAAAAATGTTTAAACAATAAATTTAAAATGCACTCTAACAAGTCTAATCTGTGCTGTATTATACAAGGAATATAATTTAATACAATCAAGAAGGTGAATCAAGGAATGCATACATGTATGCATGGCCCTAAAATATGTTTGAAAACAGCCCAGAGGAAAGTGTGAAAGGCTCAAAATCATGAGAAAATGTTAAGCTTTACTCTTAGGTTCATAGGTTGGTTGGTACTAGGCTATCAGCCCTAGGGCCTATACAAGCCTAGCCATAACAATTCCCTGGCTATTTCTTCCCGCATTATTTACTTTCCTGGACCCCTGTCTAGCAGGGCGACTGACGTGATCCCTGGGGTGAATTTCCTTTCTCCCATCCAATCGTCAAGGTTCCTCTTGAAGAGGTCCAAAGAGGCACTCTGCTTGACATGTATGGGCAATCTATTCCAGAGTCTGGGGAGTCTCTGGGTCAGGAACCTATCCCTCCAGCATGTTTTGTTTATTGTGATGACAAGGTTTAGATCCCTGGAGCGTGTAGCTCTGAGGGATTGGGATTTCTTTAAGTGTAGCATGTCCAACAGCTCTGGGTTTGCCATGGCCTTGTATGTTAAGCAGAGATCGCCTCTGAGTAGACGATATGCAACAGAGTGTAGCTGGAGTTTTTTAAGGCGGTCAGCGTAGGGCATCTGCTTTAGGCCTGTGATTCTTTTAGTGAGGTATTTCTGAGGCCTTTCCAGTTGTTGCAGATGTCTTGAGAGGTACATACCAAATGGGGCGTTGTATTCTATAATGGGTCTAATGAGGGATGAGTACAGTGGGACAATGACCTCCTTTTTTCTGGATGAAAAGCCCTTCGTGATGAGATGTGCCACATAGAAGGATTTCCTGACTGTTGTGGCGATGTGGTTATCGAAGGTGAGACCACTGTCCACCTGTGTCCCTAAGTCTCTTATCACACTTTCTGTGTTTAGTGTACTGCCACCTATATGGTAATTCATGGATACATGTTTTTCCCAAAGGGGATAACAATACATTTCTTGGCATTGAGCTTGAGCCCATGGCTCTGGCACCAAGCATCTGTTTCTGTAAGGCCCTTTTGTAGAGTATCAACATCATTTTGGGATTCAATAATGGCTCCCAGTTTGCAGTCATCTGCAAACTTTGTTAGCCAGAGTCCCTTAGTGTTGACCTGTACTTCAGAGAAGTAGATGCCAAACAAGAGCGGCCCCAGGACTGAACCCTGAGGTACTCCACTTGTCACTTGTCTGGAGCTGGATTTGGAGTTGGCTACTTTTACAGTGTGGGTTCTATCAGTAAGCCATTTAGCAACCCATTGGGTGACATAGGGATTAATGCCCAACTTAGTAAGTTTATCTATGATTCCAGAGTGGGGATGGTATCAAAGGCCTTGGCAAGGTCTAGATAGGCTGTGTGGACCACCTTACCCTTGTCCATGGCTCTGGAGACTGATTCAAAGAAGTCAATCAGGTTCAGGAGACAATATCGGCCCTTCACAAACCCAAACTGGGTGGGGTCCAGTGTTTGAAGGTTGCCAATGTCTTTGTTTATAAGTTCCATGATAATACGCTCCATGGCCTTGCAGATAAGGCTTGTCAGACTGATGGGACGGTAGTTTCCAGGATCCAAGGTGGATCCCCTTGTGGATTGGGATAACTGAAGCTCTGCGCCACTCAGTGGGCACGAAACCTGAGGTGAGGCTATGATTAAACATGACACTTAGGTGAGGTGCCAGTTCATATTGTAGTTCATGTAGTACACAGCCGGGATGTCATCTGGTCCCATGGATGCTGTATTCTTGGCTTTAGAGAGTGCATTTTGTACCTGTGTGGCCGTTATTACTGGAATTTGGCAATCTTCCGGTATTGAGATGGGCCATTTAGGGGTGAGAGGGGGTGAAGTTGGCACTGAATCGATCTGCCAGGATATTGGCAATATCCTTTGGATCAGTATATTTAATGCCATTCTGTTTTAGCTCAGAGCAGATCTGAGCATTGCCATTTAGATTCTTGACATAGTTATAGAATGCTTTGTGGTTGTCTTTGGAATCTTTGGCAATTTTATTTTCGTAACTAGCTTTGGAGGATTTTATGAGGCATCTCAGTTTCTTACTGAGGCTAGTAAGGGAGTTTTTGCATCCTGGGATTTTCCTCTTTTCTGCAAAAGTTTCTTCCTTTTGTTGTAAAGTTTGTTTATGGCAGGGGACCACCAGATTGGCTTCCTTTTTTTGGATGAGAGCATTTTGGTTCTATTTGGGATGGCACGATTCATGCATGAGTGGATGTGCTCAGACAGTGCCTTAGTGTAGGATTCAGCAGTTGAACTTTCAGTTCCGCCTGCATGGGTGTTATGAAGTTTGTCACTTCTGACTTGAGTAGCATGAAGTTGGCTTTGGAGAAGTTTTTTTATGGTGGTTTCTTTACTGGGGGTGGGATGTGGATGTTAAGGGTGCTTAGCTTATGGTCAGACCTGACTAACGAGGGGTGACCATAGGTATGGAGCATTGATTTCCCATGTTGGTAATGACCAGGTCTAGGATATTGGAGCCCTGGTGGGACTATGGATTAGTTGATCCAGGGCATTGGAATTTATGAATTCCAAGAACCGCTAGCAAAGGTGTTGGGACATGAGACTTGTTATCAAAGCAATGGATGAAGGTAAAAGTTTACACCATATTACCTTGACCTGGCCAAGCCCTTTGACACAATCCCCACTCAGGTGTAGTACAAAAGATGAATAATGTAGAGGCAACACTTACATCGCCAGCTGCGTTGCCAGCTTGGCTCACAGGATGCAGGAGATCAAAACAGGGAAGAGACCAGTCACCAATGGAGTCCCCGGTTAGGTGCTGAGACTTTCTGTTTGGCATATACATCTCAAAAGTAAAAGGAAATACCAAAGAGCTTTGGCCAGCTAAGTTTGAGATGCCTGCAAGCTAGAAGTTATTGAATCCCCAAATGACTTAACCAAATAATAACTGGTGTCAAAATCATGAAAATGCTCTCTGAGAACTGATCCAATTGTTTGGCATTTGGGAACTTGTGTGTACAGTGACCTAACTTTTGACCAACATGTGCCCAACATCATAAAGCCTTTCTATATTGCACAGCTTATAAACAAATTGATTGTGACTAGATCTAGAGATGTTGTTGTCCCCCTTTAGATAGCTCTCATTATGTCAATCATTTTGTATAATGCTCACTTTGGCATGTATCTGTCCAGCCCCATGCAACAATTGGAATATCTTCAGAGATACCTTACTAAAAGGATACAAGTCCTAAACAATAGGTCTTGCATGGACTACCTCAAAGATTTATTATTATACTCAGTATCCTACAGAGTCCTTAGAGGTGACATGTCTGGCATACAAAGCATCCTCTGACATAATACAGATGGACCTAGTGAACATCAGCAAGTCAAATAGCATCAGAAATACTCAGTCCAGATATCTAAACTGAATGTTGTGGGGAGATGGATCTATATCACAGACTACCACTGCTGGAACAGACTATCCATAAAAATAAAGCAAAGCTCATCCATCCATATTCAAATGCAACTTGGATCTAAGGATGGGTAATAGAAAATGTACTCCAGGGTTTCCCCTCATGCCACTAATGGACAGAGGCAGTTCCTAAATGCTGCATCCCTTACATGGCCCCCTCAAATTATCTATGGTATGATCACAGTTGTTCTCACTAGGGCTAATATACAATTATCAGCCATGGGGATAGCTAAGACCAATCAGAAATCGTTAATTCAAGCACCAAAAGGAATTGGCAAAGCTTAAAATGTCCTCCAAGTGAACCTATGCTGTGGTAGCAAATAGTTATAAAAATTACCCTTTTAGTTCACTAAGTGCCCCTGTCTCCTCCGCCCCCAGCCTTTAACAGCTTCTGGCCTATGGTGTGTGTGTGTGTTTAAAAGGTGTGTGTGTAAGAGGGAGGGAGGTGTATGGGGTTTATACCTCACAATTATCCAGATTTTTGCCTCATATTTTCAGATTGTTTCTCATAAAATTGTCTTTTTCTGGCAAATCATTGAAGACTGAAGTTGAGTTTTAGACTTCATATCCTCAGAAAATGCATACTAATGCAACAATTTTGTTCTATCCACTTTCTAAGGAGGTCGGGGTATGTATGTGTGTCATACCTCTCAACCATACAGATTTTCACAGAGGTTGAGGTATGTGTGTGTGTTTGAGAGAGAGTGAAATGCCATATTTAAAGTCAGCAGGTAGAATTTATTTTCAAGGAATTGTGAGCTTCAAGGGAAGAGAGGTTTACTACTGCTTATGCTAAGTCTGCTTAAAATGTGCAACTGTTTTGTTTAGCAAATGGTATCACTGTTGTGGTGTAGAAGTTTAAAACAGTCTTATTAGCACAGTAGGTAGCATACTTGCATTTTAATGTAGAGGGCTGTAGGTTCTACTCCCACCACATGTGTATTTTAAGGGGGTGGAGTGCTGCAGTCCTCCTTTGGATGAGATGCCTAGTAACTATGAACCTGTGTTTCCGCTTGCCACTTATTTCTATTGCAATATACAAGCTTAGCATTTTTTTAAATGTAACATAGGCAATTTATTGTTTAAGGGCAGTAGGCACTGAATTTGTAGATGAAACACTGAAATATAAAGCTGTTTTCTAGCAACAACCTCTCCATTAGTTTCAGATCTCTTTAATGTGAAATTATTCAGATGACTTTTACTTCTGCAGAGATTATGCATATTGACTGATATTGGTAGATTGTAATGATAGACGTTTAAGTGGTCTTTTATGGTTGAAATGTTCTGAATTGGGCAATTTGTCATTATTGGTTCATATGTTTTGTTTCATTGCTTAATGGAAAAATGTTCAAAACCATAAAACACACTCTAAGTGGTGCTATATTAACAAGGGATATAATTCAGTTATTGTATATTATAATTAATACAATCAGGAAGGTGAATCAAAGCAGTTATGTATGGTTCTGAAATGTGTGCAAGGGGCCTATGATTTGAAAACAGTCCAAAGGTAACCTTAACCTGCCACTGGCCAGATGCATTTTATTTGAATGTGGGTTTCAATGCTGTTTCCGTGCATGTGAGTTTGAAAGGTAAAGAAGTTTTAATGCTAAGTCTGTTTTCATTGTAAGACTATTGCTTTGTTTAAGTTTAGCAAATGTCTGTCAGTGTTTGTGCTATAAAATAGGAGGTTACTAGGCTATTGGCCCTGAGGCCCTAAAAATTGAAATAAAAGTTGAAAATTAAAACCAAGTATCTGTAATCATTGCAGAAGTAATGCATAAAACAGTATGCACACAGAGTTTTGAATAGTGTTTATGGCAACTGGGGAGAAATAGCCAAGTAATGAGATACTGGAATGGCTGCGTGTGTGCGCGTTGGGAGGGCTGAAGGGGGTGGAGTTGGGGGCGGTGCCTTGAAGGGGAGGAGTTGGGGGCGGTGCTCCGGGTTTGCACCCCCCTGCAAAAATTCCTGCGGGCTCCCTTGCTTCTAGGTGGGTTACATCATCCGCAAAGGCAAAGATGCCGATAGGGAATGCATGTGTTGTGAGGCATGTAAAAGCATTACTGTGTCCCCAGGCAGCTGCAAACACACACACACACATACACAGACGCACTTGGCAGGGCCGGGAGTTGAACATACATCTAACTACCTTATCACATTACAGCATTATGCATTTACAGAAAGCGCTACCGAGATTACTGAACACAGCACTCCCAGAGGCATACTTCTAGGTGGGTGACATCATCCGCAAAGGAAAAGACGCCGATAGGGAATGTATGTGTTGTGAGGCATCTAAAAGCATTACTGTGTCCCCAGGCTGCTGGAAACACACACACACACACACTTGGTAGGGCCGGGAGTTGAACATACACCTAACTACCTTATCACACTACAGCATTACGCATTTACAGAACACGCTACCGAGATTACTGAACACCGCACTCCCAGAGGCATACTTCTAGGTGGGTGACATCATCCGCAAAGGCAAAGACGCCAATAGGGAATGTATGTGTTGTGAGGCATCTAAAAGCATTACTGTGTCCTCAGGCAGCTGGAAACACACACACACACAAGTATAAATTTTGTAAATATTTACATACTTCATATCATAATGTTTCATTTTATAAATGTGATTTTTTAGTGGCTGGTATGGATCATGTGATACTAATTATACCTCTATATAAATTAACTAATTAAATGATTGTATGTGCTGATGAAGGGTTGAGAACCTGAAAGCTTCGTTTATTAAACCTGGCGTTCTGTGGTGAATTTTTGTGTCCTTTGTTTATGAACTTTTGACTCTCTGATAGTGTTTCCATAAAACTACGAACCAACATCGCAGTGGACGTTTTTAGGAGGTGATTATACCAGCCCTGTTGCTTTTACTGCCTTCTGTGGAAGATTAAAATCTTGGCTACAATCTACTAGAAGTATGACTTCAGCTATAAAGCGGCTGCTGACAAAATCAAGTAACCCATTACTGCAGTTTCGTAACCAATCGGTAAAATCTTCTAACTTGACTGTGGGTAATGAATTAAATGAAATAAATAAGCTGTTAAATGTACTCGAGAAGAAAGTTACCACATACAAGCAGCTGCAATGGCAGAGATTTAGTTTCACGGCATACTTAGATCTAGGTATAGCACCCCGAGGTTTACGGGTGCTAAAGATGCCGTCTTATGGTAATACGTATGAGGAACTATTAACCAAATGGCAGCAACTTAATTTGGAGTTAAGCGCTAGTTATATGCGCTTAATGAATGAATTTTTTGAAAGTGTTGAACGTTCCCTGCTTGAAGAAATAGACACATTAGAAATGAAAATTCTTGATATTTTAAAAGGTGACAGTTCAAATGAAAGTTATCAAACATTTTTAGAAAAAATACGTTTATTGGACAATAGACTTGAGATACAAAAAAAAAACGTAAGCTGCAAAGGGATATAGAAGATTATAAAAACGGCCATATTTTTTCATGGCCGAGAACCGAGTACAAACGGCTTAATATAATTAACAAATCGCAGCGGGAAACTGAAAATAAAAAAACTGGAATCCAGTCATTAGACCAGCTTGATACTTTTGATCTACCATCTACTCCGACGGAGCAATTGACCAATCAACAGGCTGAATTGCAACAAGGAGTACATACTACGTCCCAACGCCTTGACGAAATACATCTGACAGATGAAGTTGCGGTGACTGGTTTCAGTGCAGGAAACAAGAATGCAAGTACTTCCAATGCTACGAATGTTGCACCACACCAAATGGATTTACAAAAGAGAAAACAAACTGATATTTCGGCTTTTTTACCTTTCCGTCTGAATCAACCGGAAAAGGTAATATCATACAAACTTCAGACGGAAAGAAGCCCAATGCTGAAAACAGCGCAACAACAGCTACAGGGGGTGAAAAGGAAGAACGACAGCCCAAAGAAAATGAACAAGACACCCCGCAGGTGATCGATGTGGTGCCAACTATTATTAAAGGTACTGTGAATTTAACAGAAAGATATTTTTCTGAAGATATCTACAGCTTATTGAGTCAAGGCTTAAAATTTGTTCCCTTTACTATGGACAGTGTGGTAAATATGATAATAGATTTAAAACTGTTCGCTAGAAATTTAATGTTGAAACTATTATTTTCTAATTCTGTTGTTAACAGTAATTGTTATAAGAAATTGAGTGTGTTTATTCCACAACTATCACCTGTTATAACAGCATTTGTAAATATAGTGGAAATAGAGTTAAGGGCAATGTGTGCTAGGAAATGTGAAAGAAAGTATAATTTAACATATCATGAATATCAAGTCTTAACTTCTCTAAAAAATAATAATGATATAATAATTAAACAGGCTGACAAGGGTGGAGCCACAGTGATAATGGACCGGGGATACTATATGGATGTGTTTAATAGTTTTCTTTCTGATGATAAAACATTTGAAAAAATAACATTTTTGGAAGTGAAAAAATCAGATAATGCAAGTGAACATACTAATATATGAAATGCAATTAAATGATCAAATATCATTAGAATTATTTAATTATTTCTCTGTTCCATGTCCCAGAATACCACAGATTTATGGGATACCCAAGATACACAAGTCATTATTTAATCCACCATTGAGACCTATAGTCTCAGGAAAGGGATGGGTAACAGAACCCATCTCTAAATATTTACAGAAAGAGTTATCTAAACTGTTACCTCACTGTACCACTGTTATAAAGGATACTACACATTTTCTACATAAACTGAATAATTGGTATGCAAATGCTACAGAAAATTATATGTTTGTAACACTAGACGTAGAGTCATTGTTTACAGTCATACCTATAGAATATGGTGTGGAAGCCGTGAGGATGCTTTTATTAATGTATTCTGTTGTGCAGCCTAGTGAAATTGAAAATCTTTGTTCGCTACTTGATTTAGTGTTAACAAAAAATGTGTTTATCTTTGATGGGATCCCATATAGACAACTTACTGGTGTAGCTATGGGAACATTAGTGGCAAATACTTTTGCTAATATAGTTCTTTATTATTGGGAGAAGAATTATATATTAAATGATTTGAATATTTTCAACAAATATGTAAAATGTTACACCAGATTTGTCGATGATTGTTTTTTTATCTGGGAGGGAACGGAGGATGAATTACATACTTATTTATCTTACTTGAATAACACCACACAATTTTTTAAATTTAAGATGAATTATTCTATGCATAGCATAATATATTTGGATGTGAAGATATATAAAAAAGATGAAAAAATAGAAACTATGATACATAAAAAAGATGTACATGTAACAAGGTACCTTAAGAGAACTAGTATGCACCCAGTACATATTTTTGGTGGCATAATCAAGTCACAATTAATTAGAGTAAGTAGGTTGACAACGGAATATGATTTATATGTAAATGAAATAAAAGAAATGAAGGATGAATTTATAAAAAGTGGATACTCAGAAGTTATGATTGAAAGACTTATTAAGGAAGTAAATAAGGGTAGAATTCAGGAATATAAACCAATATTTAATTCAGTAACATTAGGAACATCAGATGAGCCAGTGACACAAATAAAGACAAAAGATGATAAAATTAGATATGTAACCACATATAATGGGTACAGTTATCAAATTTGTAAGATTATAGAAAAAATTGGCCAATATTAATGGCCATGCCTGAAATAGAGAAAATATTAGGACCAAAACCTAGCTTTGCATATAGAAATCAGCAATCATTAAAAAGTGTTTTGTGTTATAAGGATTTTAATAAACAAGTGTGTTTAACACAAACTAAGTTAGGCACTTTTAAATGTTATAACTGTAGTTGTTGTGATGACATTTTAGAAGCAAATGAATGTTTTAGACATCCAGTAACTAACGTTAGCTATGTTTTTAAATGTATAGCCACCTGTAACACATCCAAATTAGTATACCTTGCTACCTGTGTTTGTTGTGAAAAATTTTATGTGGGAAAAACAACAAGAAGGCTTAAGGATCGTGTTATTGAACACAAATCAGAAATTAATAGGAAAGTTCAAACAAATACCTTATACAAGCATATTATGGAAAATACAACACACAGATTTAAGTTTAGGTGCATAGACACAGTTGATTTGGGAGTAAGAGGTGGTGATCTAAATAATATACTAGAAATTAGGGAATTACAATGGATAATTAGATTGCAGGCTGACGCTAGCCCTGGTCTCAATAATGCCACTAGTATAAAACCTATATTGGTCAAACGACAGCATGACAATTTATAACACAAAGGAAGTTATTAGTAACTTTTCATGTGTAATTTTTATATGTAACCTTTTATATGTAAATTTTGTAGTTAAAGTATAAATTTTGTAAATATTTACATACTTCATATCATAATGTTTCATTTTATAAATGTGATTTTTTAGTGGCTGGTATGGATCATGCGATACTAATTATACCTCTATATAAATTAACTAATAAAATGATTGTATGTGCTGATGAAGGGTTGAGAACCCGAAAGCTTCGTTTATTAAACCTGGTGTTCTGTGGTGAACTTTTGTGTCCTTTGTTTATGAACACACACACACATACACGCTTGGCAGGGCCGGGAGTTGAACATACACCTAACTACCTTATCACACTACAGCATGACGCATTTACAGAACACGCTACCGAGATTACTGAGCACAGCACTCCCAGAGGCATACTTCTAGGTGGGTGACATCATCCGCAAAGGCAAAGACGCCGATAGGGAATGTATGTGTTGTGAGGCATGTAAAAGTATCACTGTGTCCCCAGGCTGCTGGAAACACACACACACACTTGGCAGGGCCGGGAGTTGAACATACACCTAACTACCTTATCACACTACAGCATGACGCATTTACAGAACGTGCTACCAAGATTACTGAAGACAGCAGTCCCAGAGGCATACTTCTAGGTGGGTGACATCATCCGCAAAGGCAAAGACGCCGATAGGGAATGTATGTGTTGTGAGGCATGTAAAAGCATTACTGTGTCCCCAGGCAGCTGGGAACACACACGCACACACACACACTTGGCAGGGCCGGGAGTTGAACATACACCTAACTACCTTATCACACTACAGCATTATGCATTTACAGAACGCGCTACCGAGATTATTGAACACATCACTCCCGGAGGCATACTTCTAGGTGGGTGACATCATCCGCAAAGGCAAAGATGCCGATAGGGAATGTTTAGAGAGTGAGCAGTCTGAAAGCATATTACTGACCCAAGGTAGACGTAGACAAACACGGCAGTGCTGTCATCGGGCCAACTAAATATCTATGGAGCACTACAACACTAAATAGATATGGGATGCGCCACAGACACTACACCCTTCGAGACAGCAACCAGTGTGTTCAATGTAGGCATCCATCGTGACATTGAAAATGGACATCTGTTGCCTGGATGACCACCATGGCTATACAGGATGTCAATGGCCATGCCCACACGCTTAGTATCACACGTCTGTTTGGAATGTACTGTGTGTCCATCTACACAATGGTGTACTGGGCATGCTCACACACTTAGCAGTTGCAAAGGGCCATCTAGCATGCACACGGAGTCTAATCACGGAAGGGCGCAGTGTGGAATGTACTGTGTGTCCATCTACACAACGGTGTACTGGGCATGCTCACACACTTAGCAGTTGCAAAGGGCCATCCTGCATGCACACGGAGTCTAATCATGGAAGGGCGCAGTGTGGAATGTACTGTGTGTCCATCTACACAACGGCGTACTGGGCATGCTCACACACTTAGCTGTTGCAAAGGGCCGTCCTGCATGCAGATGGAGAGTAAACACGGAAGGTCTCAGATTGGACTGTACCGTGTGTCCATCTACACAACAGTGTACATGGACTGTACTGTGTGTCCATCCACACAACAGCATACTGGGCATGCTCACACACTTAGCTGTTGCAAAGGCCTGTCGTGCATGCAGATGGAGTGTATACACAGAAGGGCACAGTACAGAAGGGCACAGGAAGGTATAACTGTCCTCACGCACAGGGCGGTCACACATGCAGTGACCTGTACACACACAGCTGTCATCACAGCTGTCACAGGTGCAGGTCACACACATACACACTGCAGTGTACACTGTAGCTGTCAAGTCAGCACCATGTCGTCGGTGCAGCACTACACAGCCTTACAGTACCACAACACCATGTGACACATGACCACTGGGCTGTACAGAGGTGTACACCAGCTGTGCAGAATACACATGTACCAACAGAGATCCAACAGGTGTTATGCATTGCAATGATACCAGTATACATGCACAGGTCGGCTCAAGACATACCACGGCCCTTACACAGCTTTGACACCTGACTGTTGCTGTACACCAATGAACACACATCTGGATATGTCATACATGTGATTGCGTGGATGTGTGCATGGACTGCACACACAACACATACATACATAGCCTGTGATGTACTTCGTGCATAACAGTGGCCTAATCAATGCTACACACGCGAATGGAAGGTGGGCCCATGTCTGTTGAATGCCCACACTACAAGGGGTAGCAATGTTGACCGGGACACATACCCTTGTACTGGTCGCCTGTGACACCCGTGATATCATACCACAGTCCATGTGTTATGTATGTCAACACACATGTCCAACAATAGCAATGCATACAAACATGGCAACAGGAGACACATGTGACATCTGCACTGTGCATGCAGCAACCATGCATGTGCAGTGGCCGATGTTCGTACCATAGTTGCACCAACCTACAACATGCAGTCGCAATGCAGACCCATCATTGACACCTGTATACGGTGACATACAAACAGCACATATAGAGGGATGTGTGTACATAATGTGGTGTACCACCTGTGTAGATGTATGTGTGCAGGGGGTGGCTCACAGTTGTGTCACACACCATCCTATCATGCCATGTGCAAACAGTACGCTATGTCGCTGTTATGTGATGGTGCTGACATAATGCATACACAGCGGTCCGGTGTTACCAACTATATGTCACATGGCACCTGTAACACCTACAACCTCCAGTGTGCATATAGCAGCACATTTGCCAGATATAGCATTGGTACACATAATGCAATCAATACCGCTGCATGTCTATCAAACGTGTCATCATATGGCAGTGTATAATTCCCAGTACTGCCATGTGTGTCTGAATGTGTGACCAGAGATGCCACATATCACAGGGAATATGTCCCAGTTGTTACACATCCTTGTAAACCGTTGTAGAGATCTGTACATACGTCAGTGTGGGAAGCATGACATCAGCCGGTGTGGTGCATCACACACGTCGGCTGTCCGTATACACATGTGTGGTCACCACAGTGTGTGTGTGTCTGTATCTATGTGTGGTGCTTGGTGTGGGGGTGTATGCTAATATACGGTGAGAAATGATCACTAACCCCACGTGGTGACTAACCTGTAATGGTGATGCATTGCACTACCCTGTTGATGCCATAGGTCCCAGCCATACTGGCTACCTGTGCATGTTCCTTCTCTGTGACACATCATGTGGGTGCATAGTACTATGAGGGTGATGACCACATAGGCAAGGGTCCCCACCTGCACACTATGGGGTGTGCGTTATAGTGGTGTACACCCCGTGAATGCGGCCATGTTCCCATACTGTTACAGGGTCCTACTGCTGCACAGTGTGGCTCCAGCTACCAAGTGTCACCTCACAACATCATTGGCCAGACCGCTGTGTACAACCCCTGCACCATGTCACCATACCTGTAATGTGTCCTGCTATGTATGTCACGTCTCTGTCCAGTGTAGCCTGTGGCACTGACCACATGCGTCAGGTGCAGTATATGTGCGGATATCTGTGTCATGTTGGTGTTTCCAACAGTCAGGTTGAGGGTACATGTAGCATGCTGATATTGCCAGACGTGCCTGTGAGCAATCCACAGTTACATGTGGGGGACTGCAAACACTGCTACCTGTAGGCACATGCAAGTACACCATAGGAGGGAACCAGGGTATCACAACCAACATGGTGCTACAGATGTAACCGAGACACATACCATGAACACATCACAATGCATGATGCACCTGCACTACATGGTATGACCGGTGCATGCCGACAGTACACAACCTATGTCACATACACATCTCTCAATATTCACACACAACCACTGCAACATACACATCCCTCACTATGCATACACAGGTAATATCACATACACATCTCTCAGTATTCACACACAACCACTGCAACATACACATCCCTCACTATGCATACACAGGTAATATTACATACACCTCTCACTATGCTGTTCACCCTGTGCATCAGAATATTTGTGCATAACCCTGCACCGATGGTGTGGATGCGGCACAGGCTTCATCATATGCACAGGGTGATATGTTTGCCAGGGGCATAGGCTGCACCAATGGATAATATCATGTGTGTGTTTAAGGGCTGGTGAGTTGACTGGACATGTCTGTGCAGAATGCATGTGGATGTTGTGGAGTCCTACAGTTGTGTTTGCTGTGTGCGTGTATGTGTGTACACAGTTCTGCCATTTGTGAGGCCTACACGGGGTATAATTGACAGCCCCAGATTGTACAGAGCAGGTTGTACAGCTCACTGTGTCCGTCCACGGCCACATGACCTGTGCCTGCCTGGGGTTGCACGGGCACTATCAGGTGGAGGTACAGAGTGGCTACTGTCCGACGACACATGTCTGCTGGAACCGTGTCCCCACTGAGAACATCCAGGGCCATGTCCACGTGGCCTGCTGTGTCCTCGTGTTGACAGTGCAGCACCAGCTGCACTGCTACAGCTACCGGCACTATGGGAGCGGGCATGTGAGGTGGCACGCTCACGTCGACCTACACTAGGTGGTGTTGCCGGCCTACGTCCATGTGGCCTACGCCTCACTCCTACCAGATGTTCCAGCACAGACAGCTCCCGCTCGCGGATTGCCATGCCTCGATCAAGGATTCCGACCATTTCACCTAATCACCTATCCAGAACATTAGCAATCTGCTGTTGAGCATTTGCCAATGCCTGGATGTTGTCATTTAGGGTATGGATAGCAGCACTCTGCAGCCTCTGCCCATCTCTGTCCTGCCGTTCAGCATGTGCCTGTGCCGCCATTACAGTCTGGAACATGCGTCTGGTGATACCAGCTGCTGCGCTCTGTCCTGAATGTGCATGTCTGCCAGAGGTCCTCCTATGAGCAGCACCAGCCACATGCCTGTGTGGCACACCTGCAGTCATTACACTGACACCATGGTGTGTAGACACACCTTCTGTAGCCACCACACATTCCTGTTCCACACTAACAGACGCTGACTGTCCTTCCTCTATGGCCACTGGTGATGCGGTATGTGTTGGCAGCAGAACTGTGTGCGGGGAAGAGGGGGACATAGCTGGGATGGTAACCATTGGCACAGATTCAGCCCCTGACAACCCTGCCTGTACCTCATGCATATGTTTATCACCGCTAGTATCTGTGGGGACACTAACATCAGATGGACCGCAGGAGGGTAATGCACCTACATCACCTGTGAATGCAAAGAAATACTGTAAAGTACAATAGACACAGCCACACACACACACACACACACACACACAGACACACACACACACACAGACACACACACACACACACACACACACACACACACACACACACACACACAGACACACACACACACACACACACACACACACACACACACACACACACACACACACACAAACACACACACACAAACACAGACATACACACACAAACACAGACAGACACACACAAACACAGACACACACACACACAAACACAGACACACACACACACACACACACACACACACACACACACACACACACACACACACACACACACACACACACACACACACACACACACACACACACACACACACCATGCATGTGATTTGTCCGATGGCATGCAGCATGCCTGCGATACAGCAGAGGGCATGCAGCTCAGACATTAATAGTGTTAGTAAGCATACCTCCCTGGGGTGCACACTACAGCAAGCAGGTGTCATATCAGTAGCCATGCAGTTCACACAATCATAGTAGTATGCATGCATCCCCGTGATACACCATGTGGCCCAGACAAGGATAACAGTACACATGGCTGATGTGACCTTGACATGTAATCTGCTGACATGTACATTAACATGCATACATGTCTGACACAATGGTGTCCTGACACATGTACAGCATCATAATGGGTGTCACATTGCAGTGTTGTGTTTATGCCCTACAGATAGGATGCATGTTTAGCAAATGTGCATGAGCATGGGAGGGTAGTGTGAGCCGTCTACATTGCTATACAGTGTGAAGTACAGACACTGTGCCATTGCATGGCATCATGAGGCATCTATATTGTTGTAGAATAAATAATATGTACACATTGCATAGCCTTAACTGCAACACAGTCGTGATGTTCAACAGATCGTATATGGTAGACTTCAGTGACACCTCCAGTAGCTGTGCACAGGCTTTTAGGTTGTCCAGTGTACCACATCAACTGTATAATCGGTCAACTAAGGCTATAATTGGACCATGTGTGGACAATGTGCAACAGGGTATATACACATCCCAAGTACTGTGTGGCTACATGTCTCTGGCCATCCCCCATGGCCATGTGTGCACATGTGTTAGCCAATTGTGTGTGATGGGCATCTATCTCACATGTCTGTGTTGTCCCATATGACATACACCCATAGATGTCAGATATGTCACAATCCACAGGGTTATGCAGACAACGGGTTGTATGTTTGGTATGTGGGGTAAAGGTCTTGCGATAGTGTGACAATATTGCAGACAGAACACTACATGTCTGGGACATGTTAGGTGGCACATCACAATGTGTGCACCCAATGCATGGGCATATGACACAATGGTGACACCTGTGGGCTGCCCATTACACAGCTCACTGTGTGGTACTGTGTGTGTACCACACATGTTGTTCCAATGCATACTACATATGCCTCCAGTGTAGAACACCTCCACCGTTGTATGCACAGCTGACCACACATGTTGCCATGACAAGTACTGTGGTTTCAAGTTGGTGTATCATTACATTTGTATATATTGCACATGGGTGGCCTGTGTGAATGACGGGTGGTGTGACCTGCATATCGTGACTGGAACAAACATCAGATGTGCAAGTGTTAACTGGCCACATGGCAAATAGATCTACACTCTAACATGCCTGATACTGATGACAGTCTCACCTGCAATGGACTCATGTCTGTGCAGCACGCCAGAGGTACCTGTATAGGGGTGACACACCAGTATGAACATTATCCATGACTGTATGACAGCCACAGGTTGCACTGTGCATGTGAACACATTCACCTGTGTAATAGCATATAGTATGCACATGTGTGCATACACAACGTAGCATACTGTAGTATGCAGCATGTGTGTCCACATACCTTGCATATGTTGTTACTTCACATAATGTACAGTGACACATGCAACTACATGGGATATAATAGCCATATGTGCAGTACTGACTTACCAGGCAACTCCAGGCTCATTGGTTGGGAGACACCCACCTCCACGATGGCAGCTAGTGTTTCTGGATGCTGTTCCCTGGGTGTCTCCAGACTGGCCAGTAGCTCCTCGGTGTGTGTGAGTGGGGGCTGGGTTGGTGGCCCACCACCTGTTCCACCTTGTTCCCTGGTGATTGCAGTGGCACGCTGTTTTGCATGTCGTATCAAGTCCGTGCAGTGTCTGCGCACCTGCTGGTAGGTGCGGTTATGGCCACCCACATCGTTCACCCTCCTGCGTAGATCCTGCCACAGGTCATCCTGCTGCTGGGCATGCTGTGGCACATGGCTGAACAACAAGTCATAGTTGTCATGGAGCTGTGGGATGAGGACATCATCCTCCTGGTGGGTGTATGCTGGGAGGCGTTTACGGGGCATTATCTGTAAGACATAATGATGGTGACAGGTCACAATTTCAGAGATGTACAGAGATACTGCTGCACATACATTCCTATGACATCTACTACATCTGAACAGTTATCTTTGCAAAGCATCATGACACTGACACGACTGATGTGTTTGTGTCACACATGTCACACCCATTATGCATTGGATATCATCACCATATATGTGTGTCACCTCATTACAGTGTTCATACTCCATGTAAATGCTGTCTTGCTGTGGGTATGTCTATTTGCCTGCACTTGTGTTCTTACCTATCTGCACATACCTGGATGTGTCCACGGTACTACTGTTGACCTGGATGCTGTGTATATGTCACATATCAACACAGACACAGCCGTAATGGACTTGAGCAGTGACAATGCACACATATGCATGGACACCTGTACATGCATGTGTTTTGCCATATACATCTACACAGCACTGTACAACTGTTCACCATCCTGCCACGGATCGCCTGTACTGCACAGGTGATAGACATGGGAAAATGGCTAGTCAAATGACATTCGCAGGGATGGTTATCAACCATAGCATGTGCGGGCACCGTTTCCAAGCTGTACAAGGCAGCCATTGTGCCACTGCAAGGTGCATAAGTGCCACATTACTGATCCAGTCAGTTGATAGTACATCTACCATGCGGCCATCTCACCATGTATGACTGGGATGACATGTGCAGCTTTGATGAACAGGGTTGCATGGTATGGCGGGAGTATGTCACATATATGGCACAGGGATCTGTCCAGCCTGTGGTGATCCTAGTATTAGGATGGTGGCTGTCCATGACATATGTCTTATAGATCAGGATATGGACATGTAGCATGTCCATCATCATGGTGTAGCAAATGTCCTTCTGCAAGGTAGACAGCATGCTGCATAGTGGAGGTGAGGATTGTGAAGGCTGGTATCGCACATCCATGCATAGCCATTACCCCTTACAGGTGGTATGTGATCCAATATTGGTCACCACAGTGCTGTATATGCCTGTCCAGTGATCTCCGTGCTCATGGATGGTACCCTGACATGAAATGGGTACCTCATATGACTACCTAAGGGGCCTGGAGATGTCACCATGTCAGGGGGTGCACTGCACAGCACCATCCCTTACACAGTGTCCATAATGTTGACCACAGCCTAGGTAGTAGTTTATGGGTACAGGATGTTCACCTAGCGGTGACACTGCTGGTATCATCCATCAGACTGTGCACATATGTCACACACCTCATCCACACAGCCCATTCTGTATGTTGTTCACAACACTGACACAGCTATACTGATAGGTCATGGCCATTCACAGCCTTACATACACAGATGCCTAACATTTGTCTGTGTGGTATGGACTACAATGAGGGTGGGGTACAACACATTAACCCTGTTCTACTGTAGCTGGCACTGGTGTGCTGTGCACATGTCACTCTTGCACCTTTTGAAGTTGTGAGTCTGTCAACAGGCCACTGGTGGAACACTCCTGTGGCATGCAAAGGTATTTGTAATCAAATATCCGTGCTGTCTTGTACATCTGTACTGCTAACATCTACAGTGCTAATGGTTCATGGACATGCACACCATACTCAGCAGGGTTATAGTGCGGTGCCACCCTAATTGACTGTCATCACCACTTGTGGGTTGATATTATCCAACACCCTATCTGTATTGTATGGTTATGCTAGGCACTTGTTCAGAACTTGTGAGTATGTCATGAGCTACTGATTACTATAGCACCCATTCCACACCATTTCCCACAGGTACACTGGCTGTCCTACACTTCCCAGCTTGCTTATGGTACAACAGCTGTTGTACACACGTAACGCACATATCCTGTGGAACATGGTTGTATATACAGGCATGTCCAACTGTCACGTACCAGTGCTACTGCCTGTCTATATGAGGGATATGTCGTACATGTGGCAATAGAGCAATTGTCTCATGTACACATTCAATGATCACCTCCCAACATACGGCACTACAGCCTGTGGGGGATGCACTTCTGCAGCCGTGCTGGGGGCATAGCTCACAGGTGTACCTCATTACGAGGAACGTACTTCATATGGGGTTCTAAAAGGTGCATGTTCCTCAAGATTCCACATTGGAAGGGTCTGTCACACATTCATTGTTGTAAATTGTTTACCTGCTAAATAGATGGGAATCATATTAATTCATTAGAATATCTTTTTTATACGTAAAACCAGCCTATTTTAGCCATCATATGCCCTTCCTAGTTGAAGCTGTTAGTAAGCCAGTTGCAAGTGTTCCACATTTTGCCCATTTCTCACACAGTATGAGGGCTAATGTTCCTCAGTTTGGGGACAGGAGGTTGACAGCTATGGCTGGGGGTAATGCTGTCACCAACCCTGACTGCACCTGACAGTCATTTGGGGATGTGTAACATTCGCAACACACCCCACCCATCACATAGTCTCACATGATCTACACCACTGGCCACACCTACGAGGACAACTTGTGCAGTACATCTCCATACTCACTGTAGGCACCAGAGGTAGCCCCCATCATGGAAGACAGCATTACCAGCTTATAGCCCACAGACTCATGTGTGCCCATCACATACAGCCAATAGTGAGTTATACCATTCACAACACAGCAGTCATAGATGACTCTGTAGGGAGTCACACTGCAGTTCCACACAGCAGGCTACACAAGGCATTAGTCGCTTACATCTTGCTGTCGGGTAACTGCTTCTGCAACATAACCTATGCACCCATGCCACACCTCACCAGGTACGATATGACTGTCATTCTCCATGTTAGTGTGACTGCCCTGTGATGCCACTTCACAGACTACGTGTGCAGGGACATGCAATAGCTCACCAGTCTTATAGCTCTGAGGGTGTGGGCCAAGCCCTGGGGAGCATTTTGCATTCGTCCGGACACGATACCACTGTACAATGACTGACTGTGTCACTTCAACAGCTGCCTATGCTCCTATTGTCATTCCACAGGCATCTGGTATCTGTCCTCTATGAATGACCTGGTCAAACACAATGCTGTGGCACTGATGACTTGCACCTGTCAGCCCTGGGAGTACAGCTCACATGTAAGGCACTTGCTACTTCTATACTGCCTGTCTTGCACAGTTTCCAATAACTGTCACCAGCAGGGTGGTAACTGGCAGGTACGACATGGGGTCATGTGACACAATGCTTGCATCTTCCTCTGTGACGCACGCAGGCAAGGCACACTTTATAATGCACCACTCAAACATCTCTGCAGTGACTGGGACCTGCCTCTAGGCTCTGCAGAGCACACCTGCAATGACAGGTTATAGACAGACCATACCTTTCATGCACATACCTGGACCAGCACACCCACAGCTGAGGGGTTCCCATATCCCACTATGTTTTGCACACATCCTGGCAAGTTACTTAGCACAATGCATCAGAGGTGCTCCACGTGCAACTAACTGTGTCCGGGACAGCTATACACATTGTAACAAGCGACAGAGTCAACATCATACCCCACGGGTAACATACCTTCTATGTTGGTATAGTGGACAGTGGGCCTCAGACAGCTACTACTGATGTGTGACTGACACTACCCCACACTTCACTGGGATAGCCACTCATGTACCGACACATCCATGAGTCATATCCTCCTCTCTGCTGGGTCAACCCATACACAACCTCCAAGACCTACATTACCCTTGGCATGAACACTACCACCATGTGACTGGTGTTACACACCTGGGGTTATCCCCTCATTGGTGGATTCCGAACATATGCTAATCGACCTTGTTAGCCACATCCCGGCAACACACCCATCACAGCATACACAGTACATGAGTACTACAACACCTACTGCAGACGTCTGCTGACAGCGGTTGTTAACATCATGACACCCGTGCAGATGGACAATGCACATACAAATACTGACACATACCCCAGTGCACTTCATTAGCATGTACACAACTGCATGGATCATGCTATTCCACACAGAGCCATGATGGTACACACCAGATAACAGACGCCACTCTGGTGGTCATGTTCCATGGACATATGATGTACAACAACAGGTGTAGGCTGTTGCACAGTGGTGTACATTCCCATGTGTGGGGTGGCTCACTGGTCAGCTGTGGTGGGGCCACAGGGTCCCTCATCACATACTCCAAGACTAGCTACGTAAACATGATGTACCACCAGGCATTATGGTGGTATATCAGTAGTCGATGGCAACACCCACATCTGCTGTCACATACAAGAGTCACTCAGGAACATTGCAGACCCAGGTGTTGTTGCCAACATGCTGGAGGATGGATTCAATGCTGACATTACACCCTCTCACTCACTACAGGGCCGCAATCCATACATGAACATTGTGGTGTCCCTGTGGTCACACCTACACAGTACTGACCTACACGCTATATGTCCTGGGACACTGGCCCCATGTCACCTTCCAACGTCCCAGGCTGTGATGTCCACCAACCTCTGAATTACATGTCTCCCCACTAGGCCACCATATTCAGTAATAGCCTTGTTTCAGACATTGTAGCCCCTGAATGGCACACAGCAGCAGCATTTATCACACTACACACAGGTGGCACCACATTGCATGAGTGGGACTATAGTCCTACACACCTGACTGGACTGTTCTGCATGGCTATGGGGCACATCATCAAGGACGTCATTCACAGAGACATTGTTGGGCTCCCGTCCTTTGCTGCCACCCGGGTTGGGCTTGTTAGGGCCAGAGCATGGCCCCTACACATGGTGGACTCCCTTCATACAGTTACCAGGGCAGTTGCTGATGGTACGGGAGTCCACACATCCTACATTGTCCTCTCATTGCCTTTCAGCACCATTCCCCATTCTGGTATTGACAACATACACATCCACCTGCACATCGTACCCTGTGTCTCAGGATGTTATGCTATGTGGCTCATGGACAGGACACACAGTGAGGCCAGCATACCATAGTACCTACTACATGTCAGGTACATTTGGCATACTACGGTCCTCTGTCATAGGGCCCCTCATGTTCAGTATATGCTTCCCTGCAGAACAGGCTAGCACATGGGACTTTCCCTGCCTAGCTTTCAAACCCCTGCATACCAAGTGCCACGATTGCTCCACCAGCTGATACTGACTCCAACCATATGGGTGTCGCTGTGACAGATACATAATATGACTATCATGGCATCAAGCTGCATGACACAAGATGCATGCACATCACCTTTGCATTACACCATTCACCCACTGACTATCACATGGATGGTAGTCCCCTACATACATATCACATTGTACATGTTTGCAGTACACACATATGTCGCACCCACTCCTGTGATTACCATATTGCCACTGTGGCGTGGATATCCTTCTATGTGTCCACACCTATCTGTACTGGGTGTGTAGCTGGTACATAGGCACCCATTGTACCTCTGAACTCAAGACATCTACACACATTCAAGGGTACACCACCCCATTTAGGGTGTACCTTACACAACAGCTACAGCTTTACATGCCACAACATTAACACGCCATGACGTTTACTGAGCTACGACAGTTTAAATATGCGGCTGCACTACGGACACCACATGTGTACACATTTGCATACTACATACTCAGGGATGACCTCTGCTGATCAGACAGGGCCCATATCCACAACATTATTAATGGATATACTCCTCATACGCGACATAAGCAGAGGCCACTGTGAGCAACATGCTCATGGATATGTGCACACACGCCACAATGAGTGGGATGTGCTTGTGGGTTACATTCCCAAACCGGACACTCACCATGCTTTGGAACATAAGTCCTATGTACATCACGCAGGGACACTCAGTAGCACTGTTCATGTGATACCTCCCTTGGTGGTTGGGAGACACATGTAGGCCTGGGATCACTGTAGTGGCTGTACTGTGCAGAAGTGCAGGTGACACCTGGCTCTGCTGTTCACAGGACACTACCCTAGAGAGGTGCCACTAGTGTGAACACTGTAGTTGTGCTTACACATGGACTTCCCAGACTGCATAGTACCCCCCTATGCACCTGTGAAGCTATTACATGTCCTTTGTGCATGGTTACTTGGTAGCCCTTCCATTTAGATTAGCTATCATGCTATTACTATGTCTCATACCTACAGGCCATATGTATCCTGTTATTGTACATACCAATAGACAATAGCTGTGGTATGCATGATATGCCTGTTATGCTGTGTGGAATATCTGTCATATCTACCTATAATACTGTACATTACACATATTTCACATAGTATCCCATAATGCAAAGCATACTTGCACAGCGGGACCACCTTACATATGTCATTAACGTTATATGCCCATACACATGCGTGCTGTGACAGTATATCAACATATACTATCCCCTGCTATGGCACGTCCTTGTTGGACATACCCAACCACTGACGGCAGGTTGTATGGAATTGTTCTGTTTAACGCCCTCATGTAGCATCCCTTGTGGTGTCTGTGCTGTGTACCTTGTGTCCCACTGCTGGACGCACAGTTTCTACAAGCGTTAGTATGCTCAGCAAGACATCAGTACATAAATACCTTTCCCCACTTTATGCATTGCGGACACGTTTAATTAATGCAAACCAGGCTATACATACAGTAAAACTAATTAATACAGATCATGCTATACATAACCTTACATATCGGGCATTCTACATACCTTGTTGTCCTTACGGCGTTTCGTTTCTATCTCTCTCACAGTGTTTCAACTGGTATTCGGTATGAGCATACGGTTTGAATGTCTGGCAAGTCATCCTTATATACGTCGATACCTGTAACATGTGGATTCATCCCACCAACTGGTGTTCCTGAGTGACTAATTACTTGCATATCAGCTGTGCAGCTACTCCGTTCACCAATTACGTGGCAACAGTGGGGTATAATTGGATTCTCCACTTGGGCGTTGCCTATTTGCCCTACCTTCGGGGAGACGGTCTGTATTGTGTTTTGTTATGTGTAACTGCAACTGCTATGCATGGAGACAAGTATAGTTTGGATTCATGTCCCCCCTGGATTGTGTGTGACAGGTAGAGTATTTGGTTCAACATGTGGGTGTACCTGTCATCCCAACGTGTGATAACGGAGTATTGCAAACAAAACCTGTAACATGGCTGTTTGTTCCATTATACAACGCCTGCAATTTTGCATGACGCCTTTAATTGTGTCTCTCACACGGTATGTTGAGGGTTCTGCAGATGTAATTGACTGATTGGATGTTTGTGCTGCTATTACAGTCTGTATTGCTTTAGTTTCTAGTGTGGGGGATGTCAGTGGGTGTATGTAGCATATAAAGGTTTGTGGGCCTTGCATTTCTACATAATCCGTATATATGTGTGTGGGCTCCATCCCTAATTAGAGAGCTAACAGTTAGTAGACTTATGTTACGGGATTGTACGTTGGGCCATTGTTAATTGGTTTCTATATCGTCTGCAGGTGAGCTTGCTACTTGTATACCTCCGTAATTGCGGCGATATATCAAGGGATATGTGTAAGTGACAGCTATCCCTTGTATTTCTGTCCCAGATATTTGCAGTCATTGTGGTTGTGTTGTTAAAAGAGCCTGTTTGCCATGGGTTGCCACCTTTTCATATGGTCATTGTTGGACACCTGCAGGACACATAGCGGTGTTTACAGGCCAACACGTAGCCACGGTCAGTACACAGGTTAGCACATACTTTTATCCTCACTACATACCTATTGTTGTGTGACTTTGGCTACTTATCATATTGCATGTAACATTTACGTTTCTTACATACAGGCATAACTATTACATACAACTGTTACATTATATATGGGACATATTTATGTCCTGCCATCTCGGACATTTGCCCTTTGTACTGTTTTATGTCTGGACACACCTGCCCAGGGTGGGGCTGTCCCTCCTACTGTGGGACAGGTAGTAGCCGTATGCCTATGGCTAGCTATACCCACACCTACCGTACTGATCTGCCTCTGACTTGGCACTAACAAACACATGTTGCGGACACACACACACATTACAGTCACACAGGGATGCACACAGCACCCTCAACGCACACTTACACAGACTACGGCACTCACAGACACAGTTGAACACAGTACCTACGTGGAACGCGACACTGGCAGCGGTGACTAACTGTCCCTTCATATCATCATACTATTACTCGCGGATGTACTGTTCCGGTACTGTGTTCTATCGGTCTTTCAGCCTCGTGGTTACGCATGTCGGTATGTTACACATTCCATGGTTGGCGGTATCCTATTTATTTGTACCTCCAAGGTGTTATGAATGTCGTTGAACTATCTATTATATTTGCAGATATCGCTGAATCCATCTATATCACCATATATCCCTCTATTGCCCTTTCTATCTGTATTATATATATGCATATGTGTACATATATATATATCTATATCTATATATATATATATATATATATATATATATATATATATATCTGGCGGGGAATGTGACAGGCACACAGCACCACCATATGCTGTAAGGCTCATGTACTGTTCAGGTGTTGGCATTCCGTGTTCCACTGGCTGTTGTGTTTACAATGTTTGAGGGCTGCCTATGTAGGAGTCACACATTGGGCCACCTATACATTACAATTTACAGGTGGTCATGTTTGTGTGCCATCCATTTTACTGTGTGTGCAGGTGGAGAGGTGTCAGTCCATAGGGGCCTACACTGTCAGAGTATGTGCTATACGTTCCCTCTTTGCCAAGGCATAGGCATATTGGGCATGCCTCCGTCTGCCTACTGGGGCTGGCACAGTGTGTTCATGGTCTGAATCCCTCTGTGCCTGTAATGGCCTTGGCAATTGCGGTGGGCTATGAGGGCCTTCACCATTTTGTCCCTGCTACAGCTGCTTCCGCAGGATCATATTATGTAGCATGGCACATACTAAGACGAGGTGGGCACACGTGCCTGGAGAGTACTGCAAGGCTCCAGCAGATGTATCCAAGCACCGGAATCGTGATTTCAGCATCCTGAACACACGGTCTATGATGATTCTGGTTTGTGCGTGCACCTCATTATGGCATTCTTGCATGGGTGTGTGTGCATTTCTGATGGGAGTCATCATCCACGGCTCCCGTGCATAGCCAGCATCCCCCATGAAATGGCCATGTGGGATGTCCCCCCTGACAAATACCTGATACAGCTGTAAGGCATGCCAGATATGGGAGTCATGGTAGCTTCCTGGGCTGCCAGCACACACATCCATGATAATGCCCTGGGCATTGCACACGACTTGGCAGTTGATGGAGTGGAATCCCTTGTGGTTTATGTAGCGCCTAACCTGCTCACCGGGTGGTGACTTGATTTGTATGTGCATGCAGTCTATCGCACCCAGTACCTCCGGGTATTGTGCCACACGGTGGAAGTGGCGCATATTGCTGGCCAACTCCTCCTGAGTTCTGTGGAAGTATATCTGCTCATTGGCATGTGGTAACATGGCATCCAGGAACTGGTGTAGTACCCTGGATGCTGATGCCTGTGAGATACCCATTATATCTCCAGTTGGCCTTTGAAAGGTACCTGTGGCCAGTATTCGCAGGCTTACACATACCTTCGTGTCCACTGGGATGGGTTCCCCTCTTTTATTTCTGCTTCTCAGGCGTGGCTGGCACAGCTCCACTATTTGCTGTAAGAAGTCCCTGTCCACCATGTAACCCTCTACTATCTCCAGGCCATGTAGCCCCTGGTAGGTTACCCTTGGTCTGAACACTCTCTTTCTCCTCCGAGGCATGCGGTGGTTGTCGGCATCATCCTCCACAACACTGTCAGTCTCTAACACATGCTGATGAATCACAGCTATGGCAGCTCCCAACATGTACATTTTAAAAGTTCCCCGTGTGTTTACACCTATGGTGCGGTGTTTGGGAATACACAGGTGTGTGTTGGGTGCTTTCACACTTTATACTATTGTGCTGTGAACACCGATGATGTCATAGGGTGTGTATGTACGATTGTAGCTACAGGTTATCTTATGTGTTTTACTGCCGGAACTACTATTGTGGTGCCTTTGGTGTTGAATTACATTTGCCTGCCGTGGATTATCTCTTGACCTTCCCTTTACATTTCTGCACGTTGCACCTACCATTTTCTGGTGTGCATCCTGCAGCCTACTTTCATTTGTACTTTCCTGGACCTGGCGTATCTTGCGTTATGTGTGCTACTGCTGGTCTGCTGTTGGTTTGCTTTGCTCTGCTGTGTCAGGTCTCCTATCTTTGCAATCCAATACCTCCCCTCCTTTCTTTGCATTCCAATGCCTCCCTTATCCTGTTTTGCAGGTTTCTGCAAGCAGACTTGTCAGCTGCCATCGATTGGCCTTCGTGGGTTGATTGGTGTTGATTGCTCATTAGTACTCCAATTACCCTACTTCCGCATTTCCTTCTTTTCTTCCCCTGACCTTCCTGTTTCTGCTATTGTTTGCAGCATGTGCGTCCGATTACTGGGTTTTAGGCACGTTTTCATCCTCGTACACATGCGCTTTTTTTCGGCACCATGAGTGCTCTCAGCTAAACGATTCCTCCCCACCCCTGTCCTGCAACTTTGCTTAGCAACGGACAGGCCAGATTTGCAATGCTCCAATGTGCTTACTGCTACGGTGGCACACCCCTCTGCTGATGTCATGTATCTCCTCGGAGCCACTCCTCGGTGTTATACTGCTGCACCGTATGGTACAACCTTCATCCGGCGGGACATTTGCGATTCAGTATTATCTGCCTCATTTGCATGGCATTGACTACTAATTCATAGTTACCGCGCCGAACACTATCGCAGGCCCTTAGCAACCCTTGCACCTTGGTTGTGGTGTTCCATGCCTACCATTGTGTATTATGCTGTAAACCTGATTTCTATTACGTTGTGATTTTATGACATTTTTATATTATTTCTTTATGTTACAGCTTCCGCACACATGCCCTGCGGTTGTGCTGTGCGTTACTGTGGACATGACATTAAATGTTGTTATTTACATGTTGTGCATCTTTTCTTATGCTATTGGCTGTGTATTTCACCATTGGCATATGTTAACGTTGTGATACCTGGGTCTGGCCCTCTTCCATAGCTCCGATGTTCTGTTTGGGAAAATGTAAACCGTGTTTTTTGGTTTACATTTCCGTGGGCTTACGCTATGCCTGCACCACTTCATGAATCGCTATATGCCTTCATTTGCATGGTGCGACACTGCACATGGGGTGATTAGCATACCTACGCTGGGGGCTGCGCAGTTCTGGTGTACGCCGGTAGTGCAAGTGGAATTGGATCGTGCCTGAATCGCTCGACGGCCATATTTGGCGTTATACCACCTACGCTATGCCTGCGTCTGGCGCAAGCTTCATGAATCCCGGGGTTTGTCTCGTACATACAGGCACACCTAGTACATGAGGCTTACATTTTATTTGTATTCACATTTTTGGTCTTCATTACTGCAGCAGCACATTGTCATTTGGCATTTTCATATCCATTAGTGTTGTAACACATTCTCAGTTTATATCTAATTTTTAGTCTTTAATCGAGTCACATATCTATCTAACGTTTCCTTATTTCATCTGTTTAACATTTTATTAGCAATTTCACTTTCTGCTTCCACATCTACAGTTTTGATCAGGAAAGGCCTATTTTTCTTAAAAGCCTGTCCAGTGTTTCATTCTTTTTTGTATAATTTTTTTTTATAATTTCTTATAACATGAATGTTATTTTCTTTATGTGACTCTTGCAACTTGCAAAATTCAGTCTTTGGCTTCATTTTTCAGCTCGTTAACATACCTATCTATTGTCTCTGTTGGGCCTTGTACACTGTTAAAGATGAATTAATGGCAATTTATTTCTAAGTTCACAATAATTCCAGAGTTGCTCTGTAAGTGCTGACATTCTGCTGTTCTCATCATCAAGAAAAGTAATCAAGAAAATAAGACAGTTAAATACATTCAAGGTTTCTTCCTTATGATATGCAGAAATGTAGCACAATGTGCATTTTCAGGCTTCCCCACTAACTCACTTGCAGTGAGGAGCAAATCAAAGGGCTGGATTCACAGCTGCTAGTCTCCTGCTGTTTCCTTACAGAGACAGAAGTCCAACAGATCATAGCTGAATCTTTTTTTATCCACTGAGAATTATACTTTTGTATTTCCAAACATATGATGTCTTGAAGACAAATATATTTCTTCACTTCAATTCTTCGGTATCTGCAGATATTTCTGTCTATCTCTCTCTACTCTGAAACCAAGTAGTACCTGGGTGGTGATTAAATAAGACAAAGACACTGAGGATGTAGTCTGTCCTACCATATATAATGACCACTACTCCACCCTTCAGTCTATTTATGCAAATGACAGCTGGTATTCCACCTAGTTGTCCACTTGGCACTCATTCTGTGCCACTGTGAGCTAGCTTTTCACCTGACACTCTGGCACTGCACTGGTCCACTCAGCCTTTCCCCAGGTACTCCACTCAGCACTCTGTTAATCCACTTGGCACTCTCTTTAGTGGTTCATGACTGTGATAGCTAAGGTTGGTCAAGGATCTTCTTTGGTCTGGTTGGCAATCCATCAATAATAATACTGCTTGGACTGACAGTTATATTTGGTCAGGGAATTCTGCCATTCCACCTTGTACTTATCTAGTCTATCCAGAACTCTAATCTGCATTTCACAGATCAGCCGGACCTATAGCAGGCACTCTGCTATTCCATCCAGCATGGATTATGTGTATAATGCCAGCTGGAAAACCACCCAGCATGGCATTGCTGGGTCTGTCTGACAAATATATTTGATAAGAAACTTTACAGATCCACCCGGTATCTCACCTGCCACTACACTGGTCCAGCCAGCATTCCACTAATTCAAAGGAAATGGCACCCAGCACTCCTCTGGTTAGCCAGCAATCTACCCAGAATAAATTGTATGTCAAATGTTAGCTGCCACCTCATCCAGCAAACCATTGCTGAGTCTATGAGATAGATAGATATCTATGTCTAGTCAAGGTACCTGTCATCCAGCTGTTTCTCAACTGGACTCCCTAGCACTCATCTAAAACTCCACTAGTCAAGTCGCAATGTCACATCCCCTCATCTGGTCAGTCAGCAATCTACCCATCATGGACTATGTGTACCATCTCACCCAGCAATCCACCGATAAGTCTTTCCGGCAGATAGCTATATCTAGTCAAGGCTTGCCACTTGTCAGCTGGCATTGTTCAAGAATGGATTGTGGGCCAGTTGACAACTGGCATTCCACCCCAGACCAGTAGTGTAGCTTGAGTGGAGTGAAAGGGGCAGCCAACTTAGGTGTAAGGTGTTAGGGGATGCGACTGGGAGATGCTGAACAACCGGTAGTGCAGTACTGTTATTCATTTTTGTACCAGCATTTCTGAGTGTCGGTACAGAAATTAATTTTGATATTGCTTTTCTGGCCAGGACTGAAGTACTGGAGCATAAGTTATAGCAATCCATTTGCTGCATCTTTGCTTTTTTATTTTTGTGTTCCTTATCTTGGAGACTTGGAGTTGATAGGCAGGACCTGTCTATCAGCACCAGCCAAATCTGAACAGACCTGTTTTCTGTTCATGAGCCAGCTATAGCTCTGCCCAGGACAGCACTTCTGGGTCTGTGACATCAGTAGCTATTTCTGCTCAAGGCACTTCACTGGTCTCCTTGGCACTGTTTCATTCCATCTGGCATTTGACCCAGCATACACTGTGTTCCAGGGATCAGATGGCACACTTCCAAGCATAGTGCTGCTGGATCTGAGACAGATGACTAAGTTTGTTCAAGGCACTTTCCAAGACCACCTAGCACTCTACCCAGCAGTGTCAGGTCCCAGCTGGAACTCCATGCAGCAAAGTACTGCTGAGTCTGCCAGATAGGTAGCTGTAGTATATGGAGTATAAAGCTTTGATGCTAATGCCTGGATGTGGGGAATTAGCATGTCATGCAGTACACTTTGCATCTAGTGCTTCAGTTTAAATAAATACTTATTCTAAGCATTATGACAAACACCCAGGTGTCACATGGTATTTGGAATGGGGAAATGTAACTGAAGAATTAAACAAAATGCAGGAAGAAGTGAGGAAACAAAAGTTAAGTACTTTCTGTAACAATAGAACTGGATAAGTAGATTCATTTGCTCTCAGAGCAGGACTAATGCAATGTAAACCATGTAACTGTAGCACAAATATCATCAAAAATTGCATTGTAGAAAAAGCCAACAAGGGAACAAGTGCTCTGGAAAAATATGCCCTTGCAGCTTGGGAGAGGGATGGGATAGTAAAGTCCTGAATGGAGATAGGCATAGGAAGAGCCAAATTTGTTGAGGCTGAAATGGCTTTAGACTTGCCCTGCATGGAAAGGGTTAAACTCATAGAGGAGTACAGGGAGATATTTCTGGATTAGAACATCTCTGGGCCACCTGTTGATAGATGGATGAGAGAACAGAGGCTTCTGCACTAAGTGTTGGTCAGGGAGGCAAAAAGGTCACACCAAGGCTTGTCTCAGAAAGGAAACAGTTTGCTTGTTACTAAGGGGTTGACAGAATGCTGATGTGCAATCAGCATACAGTGGATGAGCCTATTTCTAGTGAGTTGACTTTGCTTGGAATGTGGTCAGCAACCTGTAGTTGTTGGATGACATACTCCATTCCCAAGACTTCACTGTCTCTCAATACATGGGATAATAGTCGGTTTCCCTTTGCTTGTTGCTATAATATACTTCTGTCATATTGTCATAGTGCATAGCTATCACACCCTGGAGCAGGAAGTCCTGAAGTGCTTGAAAGGTAAGAAGGACTGCCTTCATATTCATAATATTGATGTGAAGATAGGCTTCTATTTGTGTCCCGACAGTTTCCCCTTGATGATCCACTCCCATCTATGGGCAGATGAATACATGCTGACTGCTGTAAGTGGAGCAGTAACCTGAAATGGATTGCCTCATACCAAATTGAGTAGATAAACTCACCACTGTAGATGACACTTGTAGATTCTGGAAGTTTTGAGTTTCTGTGACACAGGGTCAGGGGTCTATGCCAATTGGTCGAAGGACCAAATTGTCGAAACCCATATGGCTGAGACCATATGATCAACAATTTTGTTTGCTGAACCATTCTGACTGCGATCGCGGTACAGCAGGGAGTGGGGAATTTGTCCTTTTCTCCACTGTTGTGCCATCTTAAATTTGGTATAAATAATTAGCAGGGGGTGTGGGGGGTAGAGGGGGGCCCCTGCAAAAACATTAGCTGTGTTGTTGATGGGTCTTGTGTGGATTTATGTCAGTTTTCTTATTAACTGCATTGTTGACCATATAGTCTCAACCATATGGGTTTCAACAATGGGATTTTTCAGTAAACTGACATAAATCTAGGGTCAAATATCTCATTGACCACTGTACACAGTGTATACTGTAACAGTCTGACATGATATCTGGCAAAGAGCCGTACCAATGGAAATTGTGACTGTCATATCTCTCAAATGCATAGGATTTCACAGAATGACCAGAATTTGCCTCATATTTTTGGCCTGTTTCTTGTAAAATTTGTAGATTTTCTGGCACATTATTGAGGATTCCAGTCACTACATAATAACAGACTTTCAGTTTCAGATGTCATAACCTTGAGAATACGCATGCTAATGCAAAACCTGTTATTTTGGCAACTTTCTAAGTTTATAAATGCGTTTCTTAAGAAAAAAAAACCTGGCCCTGATTTTGACCTGTTGTGTCTCCCCATTTTTTTGTTGTTCAGAATTCTTGAGCAAAGAAATTGAAAGATATGATCACTGCTATTGAGACCAAGGTCATGGGTAAATATACATGGCAGCAGATTGTAACTGATTAAGCTGGGAAACTGATTGCTAGATGGAGTGAATCTTTTCTAAAGGCAGATGAGCTCTGCATGTTGTGTTAGCCTATGAATGTAAGCAGCTATAACTTGAAAAGAGACTTTGCAATGTTCACTGAAGGACTGAAATAGCCCACGCAGAGTTCTGGCTGTTTAGAGAGGAAGCAGCTGGAAGCTAATCATCTAATCGGGGGGGGGGGCTTTCCCCCTTACAGCCTTTGGTTCATGCAACTACAGCATGAAAAGATGGAATGTACTATGACAATATGAAAAATTTCCCTGAAAATGAAGGGGTTTAGGCCACATAAACTGGTGGTACCTCTTGGATGGCCCATTTGCTATCAAGTTACTACCTCTGTTCTTCCTGAAATTTGTTTGATGGGCTAGGCTACTGGTTAAATGTAAGGATTGGCACTCTGGTGAGGAATGAAAGAGGATTTATACTTTCTATTTACTATTATCTTTATCCACCTGTTCTTGGAAATGGCTAGTCATACAGATAGGTGGACAGGCAAATGATCCCCGACTACCTCCAGAGTGAAACATAAGCTAATCATCCTTAACATCCACATCCCACCCCACCCCCCATTAAGGAAACCTCCATAAAAAACTTCTCCAAAGCCAACTTCATGCTACTCAAGTCAGAAGTGACAAACTTCATGACACACATGCTGATGGGAACTGAAAGTTCGACTGCTGAATCCTACACTAAGGCACTTTACGAGCACATCCACTCATGCATGGATGGTGCCATCCCTAATAGAACCAAGATGCTCTCCTTCAAAAAAAGGAAGCCAATCTGGTAGTCCCCTGCCATAAACAAACTTTACAACAAAAGGAAGAAACTGTTACAGAAAGGAGGAAAACCCAGGATGCAAAAAACTCCCTTAACAGCCTCAGTAAGAAGCTGAGATCCCTGAT
Organism: Protopterus annectens; assembly: GCF_019279795.1. Taxonomy (NCBI): domain Eukaryota; kingdom Metazoa; phylum Chordata; order Ceratodontiformes; family Protopteridae; genus Protopterus; species Protopterus annectens. The sequence continues at coordinate 552,417,406 of NC_056748.1, forward strand.
AAAATCCTCCAAAGCTAGTTATGAAAATAAAATTGCCAAAGATTCCGAAGACAACCACAAGGCATTCTATAACTATGTCAAGAATCTAAATGGCAATTCTCAGATCTGCTCTGAGCTACAACAGAATGACATTAACTATACTGACCTGAAGGATATTGCCAGTATCCTGGCAGATCAATTCAGTACCAACTTCACCCCCCTCTCACCCCCTAAACGGACCATCTCAATACCAGAAGATTGCCAAATTCCGGTAATAAAGGCCACACAGGTAAAAAGTGCACACTCCAAAGCTACGAATACAGCATCCATGGGACCAGATGACATCCTGGGCTGTGTATTACATGAACTTCAAAATGGAATGGCACCTCACCTAAGTGTCATGTTTAATCATAGCCTCACCTCAGGCTTCGTGCCCACTGAGTGGCACACAGCTACAGTTATCCCACTCCACAAGGGGCGATCCACCTTGGATCCCGGGAACTATCGCCCCATCAGTTTATAAAGTTTGCTGTCTCTTCTCTCCTTCACTTTACAGGTAGTTTGAATTCTTACTTACCCCCTCTGAGGCCTTCACTGATTGTTTTCCACTGATTGCCTCTATGGTTTCTTTGCATTCCACCTGGTTTGCACACCTTGTGCTATCTCCCTCCCCCAATACTAAGTCTATATTAGAATCCCGTTGAACATGGAGCCATCTTTAAATTTCTAGTCTCCCACCAGGACACAAGTGCTCTTCAGCAATTGCATTCTGCTTTCTGGTAAGCCATTAGACCTCAGGAATTTGTTTAAAGTGTTCAGATTTGTAAAGTAATACTTTTTACTCTTGTCTTGGTGGGCTCTGCTCCACTCAGTTCGCGCTCGCTAACGCTCAGGCTCTATCCGCTCCCCTGCTCTGCCCCCTATTCCCTCCTGCCCCCACTACCTCTACATTTATAGTAATCACAGCCACACCCACAGCTCACCCTCACATCAACTCCACCAACCACAGCTCCTCAAGTCAGATTACATTATACCACACCAACTTGCTCCACACAAACATACTCCCATTCACTCTCATTCCCATTAGGCATTTTTTTATATCACCCACACTACTTACCCATCCACATATAGTGCAACCCTATAATTCCTATTCAGACCCCCACCTAATAACATCTTAAACTTTATAACCATGACTATCACACAACTAAGTCTAGTCTGTCTTCTCATAATTCTTTATAACACCACAAGTTATCACTCTAGCAATATCCCTAAACTTAGTAGCACAACACTGCATAATGCACTGTCATATACAGACACCACACATTATAATAATATCTGCTCACAATTGTTCAAGAACTATATAGCGGACCATTTCAGAACTAAACACATATGCTCTCATTCCTACTCCAAAAAAACACAATACTTTCTCACACTCCTCACCAAACTCCAACATCTGTATCACTATTTTAACACCAGGCTCTCCATAAGTGGGGATATCCACCCCAACCCAGACCCATATCCATCCTGTCCAACACAAACTGCTCCAACACAAATGTCAGAACATAGCACCCCCACTATCTTCATCCCTGGGCAAATCAACAACAGCAGCAAAACCAACCATCTTTTAATGCTAAATATTAATATTAGAAGTATCAAAAATAAAATACCTGAACTCCAGGCCACAATAGCACACTACTCCCCAGACATAGTTGCTTTAACAGAAACCTGGCTAAATAAAAACATAGCTAACTCAGAAGTTCTCCCTACTGGCTACAATATCATTAGACAAGACAATTTCACTTTGTAAAGGGGGGGAACTGCCTTACTGTATAAGTCCAACTCAACTGTACGTCAATTACCAAACTCCTACCCCTCCTCCAATAATTGGGACATACTTATCTCACAACTTCAACTTCACTCTAAAAAGGTCATCACCACAATTGTAATCTATATTCCACCTGGCAATACACCTGCTAGCCTTGAAGACTTCTTATCCTGGTGTTCTTCCACATACTCACAAGAAACCCTTATTCTGGGGGATTTCAACCTAGCTTGGTTCACCTGCATATCAGAACCACCAAGTAATCTAATAAATCTCCATGGCTACCAGCAGCTAATCCAAATTCCAACTAGATGTGATGAAAAATCTAAAAGGGAATCCATCCTTGACTGGGTCCTAACTAACAACCCCGCATTGTACCACAATGCAGGCAGTCTCCCAGACACCTTTAATGACCACAACATAATATACTTTATACATAGTAAAATAAGCATATGCAAAATCACTCACTATATATCCACTAGAAACACAAAAAAATTCTCTCCTGAGGTCCTCAATACTTTACTCTGTAACTGTGACTGGAACCCCCTAAAAACCCTCCCACTTGACCAGGCTGTAGCATATTTCAACAAAACATTTCTACAACACCTAGACACTGTCACTACATTGCGCAAAATCAAGGTTAGAACCTCTACAAACCTCTGGCTCAGTAAAGAAACCAAACAAATCCTCAAGCCCAGAGACACTGTCTGGCTATACTATAAAAAAAAAAAAAGAAACACAAAGCCTAACTAAGTACCAAGAACTGTGCAACAGTGCAAAAAAAATACATTAGGCTGGACAAAAAAATCCTACTACACGACATTACAAACTAAATACCAACACAACCCCCCAAAATATTGGAAAAATGTAAACCAGCTACTAAAATCCACCCAAAAAGCTACCCCCAAACCAACCACCCCTGGCACTAAAGTTCCCATCGAAACACAATTCAACTCCCACTTTGTGAACTCAATTCTATGCTTAGTATCACAGGACAGTTCCTTCCTCACTATCCCCCCCAACACAAATAACACTAATACAAGCTTTACCCTCAAAACAATTTCCACCACTTAAATCAAAAGCATGCTCTCCAAACTAAAAACCTTATTAACAGCAGCCAACCTACCCCCCAGCTATTTCATGAAACTCACAGCAAATGCTATTGCTATCCCAATCTCCACTCTTATAAACAGATCAATTGTTAAAAACTATGTGCCCAAACTCTGGAAAATATCCTATGTTACACCCATACATAAAGGTGGGACCTCCACTGAACTTAATAACTACAGACCCATTGCTTTACTCTCCCCCCTGACCAAAATCCTAGAAAAATGCATCCATACTCAGATGCTAAAATATCTCCTAGACAGCAACATCCTGTCACCTACTCAGCATGGTTTCAGACCTGCCCATAGTACCACTACAGCCCTCCTCTGCTTCACAGGCACAGTAAACCGTCTTAAAAATGAAGGCCTGCAAGTGTCAACTCTTTTTTTGGATATGTCCAAAGCATTTGTCACAGTCTCGCACCAAATCCTGCTAAACAAACTAAACCAATATCACCTATCAAATTCCACTCTTACCTGGTTCCAAAGCTACTTAACTGACAGGTACCAAGCTGTGAAATGGGAAAATTCTCTCTCTCTCTCCTCAGCTGCCCATAACTATAGGAGTTCTACAGGGTTCTATCTTAGGACCACTACTATTCACAATCTTCACAAATTACCTCCATACCTCCACACAGCATGCATCTATCATTCAGTATGCAGATGACACTGCCTTAATCTGTGCTGCACAAAACATCCCCACCCTCCTGCAAACAACTCAACTAGCATTCTCTGATGTTGAAAACTACCCAACCAAAGCCCAACTTATCCTCAATCCAAAGAAAACTCAGCTTATGATTATAACCAGTTCTAACAAAAACACTGATAACAGTCAATTCACTATCTACTCCACAAATGCTACTCCAATCGCTCCAGTGGCACAGGCTAAGCTATTGGGGATAACCATAGACTCCCACCTAAAATTTGATAGTCATCTCAACTTAACTATTAAAAAAGTACATGCCAAACTGGGATCACTCTACCATATCAGACCATTTCTTACCAACAACACAAGATCAGCCATTGCTCGCTCACAACTTCTATCCACCCTAATCTATGCATCTCCCGTTCTGACTAATCTCAACAAAACTGAACTAAGCAAAATGGAAGCCTGCTATAACAGAATTGCCTGCTTTGCTGCAAATTGCACATATAGAACTCATCACTGTGCTGCTTTGAGACAGCTCCACTGGCTTGAACTGCCCAACCTCCTAACCTACAATCAGCTCTGTCTCTGTCATTCTATCTATTACTTCCCCAATAAGTGTCTGCCCTAGTACAATATCACTCAGCCAAGCAAACTACTACTAGAAATCACCAACAGCTACAATATCTTTGGAGATGCACTATATTGTAGTTCAGTGACTAAAAAATGGAACTCTGTCCCCACTAGCATTCAAAACACATCGTCCAAAGCCTCCTTTTAAGACCTCATCAGGAAACATCTCAAGCAAAGTTGGCAGTGCCATGATTGCTCCCCAGGCTAGTGAAAGTAGACAATGTGCACATACTAAACCTAGAGTACTTGATTAAGATTGAAAACTATTCTCACAAACACTGGCTAATCTACAATGTATGTACTGTACCTGTGTACTATGTATTTATTCTACCTATGTTCCAAATTTCAGGTCTGCTCCACAAATCTATTAAGTACCTTTATTTTTAAATTAATATTTTTTTGTTCTCTCCACTGTAACTGTTGATGTGCTGCATACCACTGTAAAAACATGTATTTTGTAATGTGTGTGTATACTGATCATGTCTAAATTTATCTCTAATTTTTCTATGTGGAGCTTTTCTCCCTGGGCCTCTGCTGAAAAAGGGCCTTTTCGGCTCAGTCAGACACCCCCGGTTAACAAATGTAAAATAAATAAATAAAAAATAAATCAGTCTGACGAGCCTGATCTGCAAAGCCATGAAACATATTATCATGGAACTTATAAACAAAGACATTGGCAACCTTCAAACACTGGACCCCACTCAGTTTGGGTTCATGAAGGGCCGATCTTGTCTCCTAAACCTGACTGACTTCTTCGAATCAGTCTCCAGAGCCGTGGATGAGGGTAAGGCAGTCCACACAGCCTATCTGGACCTTGCCAAGGCCTTTGACAACATCTCCCACTCTGGAATCATAGATAGACTTACTAAGCTGGTCATTAATCCCTGCATCACTCGATGGGTTGCTAACTGGCTTACTGACAGAACCCACACTGTAAAAGTAGCCGACTCCAAATCCAGCTCGAGACATGTGACAAGTGGACTACCTCAGGGTACAGTCCTGGGATCGCTCTTGTTTGGCATCTACTTCTGTGAAGTACAGGCCAACACTAAGGGACTCTGACTAACAAAGTTCGCAGATGACTGCAAACTGGGAGCCATTACTGAATCCCCAAATTATGTGGATACTCTACAAAAGGACCTTACAGAAACAGATGCTTGGTGCCAGAGCCATGGGCTCAAGCTCAATGCCAAGAAATGTATAGTTATCCCCTTTGGGAAAAAACATGTACCCGTGAATTACCACATAGGTGGCAGTACACTAAACACTGAAAGTGTGATAAGAGATTTAGGGACACAGGTGGACAGTGGTCTCACCTTCGATAACCACATCGCCACAGTAGTCAGGAAATCCTTCTATGTGGCACACCTCATCACTACGGGCTTTTCATTCAGAAAACAAAAAGGTCATTGTCCCACTATACTCATTCCTCATTAGACCCAATTATAGAATACAATGCCCCATTTGGTATGTACCTCTCAAGGCATCTACAACAACTGGAAAGGCAGCAGAAATACCTCACTAAAAGAATCACAGGCCTAAAGCAGATGCCCTATGCTGACTGCCTTAAAAAACTCCAACTATACTCTGTCACATATCATCTACTCAGAGGCGATCTCTGCTTAATATACAAGGCCATGTCAAACCCACAGTTGTTGGACATGCTACACTTAAAGAAATCCCAATCCCTCAGAGCCACACGCTCCAGGGATCTAAACCTCGTCATCACAATAAACAAAACATGCTGAAGGGATAGGTTCCTGACCCAGAGACTCCCCAGACTCTGGAATAGACTGCCCATACATGTCAAGCAGAGCGCCTCTTTGGCCCTCTTCAAAAGGAATCTTGACGATTGGATGGGAGAAAGGAAATTCACCCCGGGGATCACGTCAGTCACCCTGTTAGACAGGGGTCCAGGGAAGTAAATAGTGTGGGAAGAAATAGCCAGGGAATTGTTATAGCTAGGCTTGTATAGGCCCTATGGCAATAGCCTAGTACCAACCTATGAACCTATGAGACAGATGCAGTCCATCTCTAGCAAAGCATCGTGGTCTGTCGATCATATCTTCCCAGGATGTCAGGCACTGGATCCCCCTGGAATGACACCAGAAACTAAGCCAATATTTAAAAAGTCAATTATTTTCTGTTTGTATTGAGGCATCAAGATCTGGGGAGCTTTACTAGAGCATGAGCAGATAGATTCCTGTCCCAGAGACTTCCCATACTCTGGAACAAACTACCTATCTATATCAAACAAAGCTCCTCATTAGCACTCTTCAAGAAAAATCTTGATGATTGGATGGGAGATAGGAACTTCTCCCTGGGAATCTCTTTTGTGGCTTTGCTTGACATGGGCACAGGAAAATAATTTTCTTGGGTGGCAAAAGCCAGGGTACCATTTGGCTAGGTTTATATAGGCCCTAGGGCCAATAGCCTAGTACCTACCTATGAACCTATGATAGGATAGGGATATAGCCATGAGCCAGTGGAAGACCTAGAGCTTTAGTTTTAAGTCTGAGTTGGAACTGAGAATTGGTTCCGAACCCAACTAGTAAGAATGAAGGTGAGATGGACAACTCACATGGAATGTTATGGTGAGTACATAACTTCCTTTTTCTTCCAGATTGATGGTTATGTTACTATTGTCCACAACAGAGCCACAATTGACCAAGACATCTCTGTATTGTAGATAAAGGGCACTGAGGTGTATGCAGCATTTTTTTTCAGCAGCTGAGATGGTTTTGCCATCTTTCTCCATACTCTTTCCTCTTAACTTCAGGACAAAAAGTGGTGGGGCACTGAAAATATGACTTCATAAATGCCACCTTGGTGTCTTCAGCAAAGTCTGTCAGCCAGAGCCAGGAACAACATCAGAACCTACAGCTCAGGCCAGACCTTTAGGAGAGTTGTAAGCCACTGTCTTCTTGGGGTTCAAAATGGATGAAAGATTTACTTTCTGGAATTGGAACTTCTGTATGAGTGGTTCATCAAGCAACCAATCAGTGACTGGTACATCTCATTGAACAGATCTCACTGGAAATCAATCCACATGGGTTAGACAGTTTATTACTCTCAGAGCGAGCATCAAGATGCATAAACCCACTTCTCACAGTCACCCGGAGCTCTCAGCTCCTTATCAAGGGTGGTGATCCACCAGGTTCTGAGAAAATATAGCCTTTTTAAGGACTGCTTCTGAAATTATAGTATCAAGCTTAAAGGTCTGTTCATAGAATTTCTAGCATGCTTAGTTTTCTGATTCTAGTTTTCTTAGACTTGGAGCCATAGTGTCAGTGATGTCCTATTTTGCATTGGTGGAATCCTTTAACATGGGCACCAGTGGAGGGACCACAGAAGAATATCACTGGGTGGAATGAAAAGCCAGTTGCAATGTTCTGTGTCAGGAGGATAAGATGGCAGTAGGCCACCCCCCCTTTGCTGCTTTACAGCCAAAGCATCCCTAAACATCGGGGATCATCAGGGTGAGATGAGAGTCAGTAAAAGGCATGGGAGACTAAGCAGGGGAGTCTATGTGCTCCCTCTTGCACATGTGCTTTCTTGCAGCCTTTGGAGATAAAGAAGCACACTTGTGGTTCAGTGCCATCACAAAAGAATGCAAAAGGCTCTTGGGTCTCTTTGTCCTGCTTCTTTAGAAGCAGGACAAATACAGGATCTAGAATAGACAAGTCATCTCTTTGAGCCTGTCCTATATCTGAGTGAGAACAAGTGAGATGCCATAGATGGCCACTGCACGAGTGCCTGCAACATTGGACCTAAAGTGAGAGCCAACTGCATACTCAGTGACAAGAGCATCAACACTGACAGTTGTAAGGCAGACTTCAACTGTACTGATGTTTGTAAGTTTAGAAATGAGCAGAGCACTAATGCATCACTCCAACCATTGGTGCCTGCAGATGAATCATTGTAGGTAGATTTGACTCTGGAACTAGTAAGGAAACTTGTAAGGCTACAGGAAGGGGAAACATTGAGAAAAAGCCCCTATCCACTGAAGAAACATATAGCAATGGGACCACAGACAGCTTCTTCTGAGCCCAAGATATGATATTCACAAACGTTTCATTGTCGAACTTGGGCATCCGTAAAGGGGAAAGCCCAGCAGAAGTTGGTCTGTCACTTAGAATTTATGAAACTTCTCTATCTGCTAAGGAAGTTAAATTTTGTTTGTCTAGTCTTGGAAGAGCTGTACTCTCACTACCTGAAGCAGAAGTACAGCTAGGGTAGAGTGAATTGGGAAGCCACCTCAAGTGCAGTGGAATGGGACTGATGCCATCGCCAGATGCTGATCAGCTGTTAGTGCACCATCAGCATTTACAAATGAATGCCAATAGTGCATTTGTCATCAGGACTGAAGCACTTCAGCATTTAGTGTGTGGTATTTTGCCACTTGTTACATTTGTAGCAAGTAGTTTTGCTACAGTTTAGAAAAAAGAACATTTTTCAGTCCTAACTAAGAGCTCAGGGGGTGTCAGATTGGGGAGATGCACAGGGAACAATAAAACATAGGTACATCTCTGACCTGAAAAATGATGTTAAGATTCACTTCTTTCATTCCTTTCTTAAGTGTGGGATCTGGCAAGGAAGGCTTGCTCTTGTCTTAATGTTAAGGAGGTCAAGGAGAATTTGCATGAACTGCTGATGGAATCATTTGCAAGACAGGTGAAGAAGCTTTTGGATGTGAATATGAGTCACTTTGCTGGACCAAAACAGACATGTCATGCATCTGAAGCTCTAATTTGGCTTTAAAGTGTTGAAGCATATCAGGGTAAAGGTCTAGGAGACTTTACACTGAAAAATTGTGTTGCTGTCCTAAACAAAATACTGTTGATGCTTGCCCTGAAGTGTAATTTTTGTTCCCACACTTAACAGAATACTCAGTCCTTGGTAGCAAGAAGAGAGGCAACCCTGACAGCTGAGTTTTAGTTGCAAGAAATATTGAAACATGTTTTTTCTTTTCTTTTTTATAGACACTATGATAAAGTGAGAATAGCCAAAGAGTTAAACAACTAGAAAGAAATGGAAAACAGAACAGTGATACTAAGCCTGGGAAGGAGCATAGTACCATACAAAAGTAATAAGGGGACTTAATGAATACCAAGTTGTAAGACAGAGATAGCAACAAATGAAAATGACTGCACTTAACAGTTTTATAGAAACATTTACCACAAAAATTATACAGTAACCTGAGTCTATGGCTATGCTTCTTGTACATGTACACTGTAATCTCTCAAATGAGCTTTAGAAAGAAAAGTAATTTGCAGTGCATTATGGGATAAGTGGTGGGATCTAGTAGCTTGAGAAAATTGCAGGTGCTGAGCTGTCCTAATGCCTGCCTGCCAGCATTAGTAGTTCTGTTGCACAGGATGGACTTCTTCTGGCCAGGTATATGTTTCATTTCAAGATTCTGTGTGCTTGGAAGTATACAAGTATATTTCACAATGTAGAACAATGCCCCAAAATTCAACCATCAAAACTTCTGTTGCTGCAAGGCAACTTAGCACAAAGCTAGGAGCTTTGGATCCGGAAGTTTGATTTGTTCCATGCTACAAGTGATACAATCAAGAATCCTGAAAAGATACAGTGTGTCAACTTTTTGTAAATCGCATGGAAAAAGAGTTGAAGATATTTAACTCTTGTTTTTCATGAAGAGAAAAGTGGTAAACTAACAGCAGTTAGAAGTTCATTAATTATTATCAGCTTGGAAGCAAGTTGCCATTTATTTGCCATTTAATCTTTGTAAGGGCACAATGTCCTAGAGAGGCAATAAATGCTTATATTACTTAGCTGAAGAGTATTGCATTCTGAATGCTGTAGCTACAAACAGTGCTGGCCCCCTACTGTTTGGTATATACTTCTCAGAAGTTCAGGCCAACGCTAAGGGGTTGTGGCTGACCAAGTTTGCGGATGACTGCACACTGGGTGCAATTATTGCATCCCCAAATGATGTCAGTGTATTTCAGGAGGGACTTACGCCAGCCAATGACTGGACCCTTAGTCACTGTCTCAAACTGAATGCAAAGAAATGCATCAAAACAATGTCCCTTCACACTATCAAATTAACAATAATACACTATGTACCTACGAAGTGGTAAGAGATCTGGGATCACAAGTAGACTGCAACCTAAACTTTGACCACCATGTGTCTACTATAATAAGGAAGACTTTCTATGCAGCACACTTGATTAATAAAGGCATTGCCTATAGAGCAAAGGAGGTTATAACCCTCTATACTTGTCTCTAATTAGGCTCATAACTGAATATAATGTTCCTTTTGGCATGCACCATACAAAGCACTTGCAACAACTGAAGAGACCTCAGAGGTTTCTGACTAAGAAGATCATGGGACTTCAACATGTGCCTTAGACAGATGGACTAAAGTCCTTGTCACTATATTCAGTATTGTGTAGACTTCTTAGGGGAGACTATGCCTGGCTTACACAGCAATCTCTGACCGAGCCCTAATGAATTTGCTACACATTCATAAATCAAACATGACTAGACCTATCTGTTCCAGGGACCAACATATGGTCTGCAGTTTTAATAGGACATCCTGGAGGGACAGATTTGTCTCCCAGCGACTGCTGCATCTTTCAATAGGCTGCCAATTCATGGGAAGCAGAGCACTATGACACTGTTCAAAAGGAACCTGGACGAGTGGATGGGGCACCATAAATTCTTACCACGGATAGCACCCCACAACCCTCCTGGACATGGGCAGTCATTACTAAATACATTCTTGGGTATTCAGTAGAGTATTGAATGTAGTATAGAGGTACAAAGGTATAGGGTAAAGTATAGTGTATGGCAGGGGTTCCCAAAATGTGCGCCACGGCACCCTGGGGTGCTGCGGCTTCCTCACAGGGGCCTCATGAACTAATAAGCATACCGCTCAACTGTACCGAATTTCTAGGAATTTCCTGTTTTTTAGGACAAAATAATGGGGTGCCACAAACTCCCGGATTGCCCCTTCAAATCCCGATTTTTATTTACTTTTGTTTGCTATTTTTACTTATGGGCTGTGTGATTTCATTACACATCCCCAGCATTTCATCAGCATAGTGAGGCAGCAATTCCTGAATGCCTAGGGTCGGAGACTCAAATGAGAGATTTTAAAAAAAAAAAAAGGTCTTTACAGCAGCAGCCATCCAGGACTTGTAGCACTGTGGCAGCCAACCAAAGAGGACATTTGCTAATCCCTAATCCCTCCTAGCTTGAAAGCTTCTTTGGGTAAATATATCTGTATCTACAAGAGGGCAGGAAATGGTTCTTAAATGAAAATAACTGCTGAGTGATGCTAACAAAACTAATAAAACCAAACCACTAAAAACAAGGAAACACAAGTGCGATAAAGAGATGAAGTCTTTGGATGAAAAGCAAGCTATTAAATTGCTACACTTAAAAGTTATCATGTTCGTGCCTCCTTCATTTTACTGGTTTGGTTTTATTAGGAAATGTTTCTTCATAGAAATGTTAAATGAATCCTGCTAGACTCAGTTTTCTTTAAGTACTAACTATCTTTCTGTTGCTCATTGTCTTGAAATTGCAGTCTGTTTTATGTTATTAGAATCCTGTCTTTCTTGCTGGCAGTTAACTGTTTTAGTTAGCTGTGGAATGGTAGTTTTTGTCAGTGTATCTGAAATGCTGTGCCGCATTTGTTTTTTGTGGATAGGCAGTTCAAAGTTTAACCTGTTTGTTACTGTAATTCAAATAAAAATTGTTCAAATGAACATTTCAATTAACTGCCTAACAACCCGCTCAGACTAGTAAGTGTGTTAATACATCATCACCCAGAATAAACGGTCATCATCTAATGCTGTCTGCTACTGTACATTCATCTGCCTGTGTAAGGGGACAGCTTTTGGCAGGAGTTTGATTTTATTCAGGCATGTAAAGTAGTGGCTGGCTGCTATAAAAGCATATTGACCTTAGGGTTCACAACTAGCACTGACATTTTGAATAAAGTTTTGTTGTATGTTTTTTTCTGCTGGTGTGTCTTTAGCAGTGTCATGGACCGGTTTATTATGAAGCAGCAAGGGTGTCTGGTAAAAAGGAAGTTGGAGTGTTGGAACTTGGACTACTTCAAGCCAATCGACCCATCCAAAGAGTTGTGTGGTGGCCCAAGCACCGACAAAAAGTGCCGAAGCGATGGAGTGCTTGACAGAGAGTGTAAACGGAAAAAGAATCATATGGGCTGCAAATCTGAGACTATTTAGTAAAATGGAGGCAGACAGATGATTTTTTCCAGCAGTTAGAAAATGAGGTGGAACCGTGGAAACAATGGAAGATATGTCTGGTAAATATTTAGCGGAAGTTATGTTGTAGCGCCAGTGACTGAGTGACTGGTCTGTTATTTATCCCAAACATGCCCACCCCTTTAGGCATTACTGCATACATAGGCAGTGAATGTTTATTTTTCTTGCCCTGCTTTTTGATTCTTAGCAGAAAGAGAAGAACTAATAGGAAGCAGTATAAGTAAAGTATCGGGTGTGGAGTACAAGGTTTAGAAATGTTTGTTGTATACTTTTTCAGAAGGCTGACTGACTGGATGAAGGTTAACAGTAGACAGTTGTAAAAGAAAAACTGTGTGAGTGTGTGAGCGAGTGCTTGTCTGTCTGTATATTGGTGTCTGTGTTTATCTCTATGTATGTATGTTGGTGTTTGTGTATTTACAGGAAGTTTAACAAATATAAGATTTAGAAATAATGAGGAGTTACTTGGCTGATAACCCCCCCCCCCCCTTTGGTAAAGTCAGCATTTTTCCATGCAAAACTGTCTACACACTGCAGAAAAAAAAGAAAGAAATGTCAGTTGTTCCTGTAGGAAAGTTCCTTTTAAATCATTGTGTTTGTTCTACCATAAGACATACTTAACTAATCTGGTGCCTAGTGCCATCCTCTGATCTGCATCCTCCTTCCTCCCAGGAAAGGATAAAGTTTATACTATCTTAGATCAAGAAATCTGGACAAAGTCAAAAATAGTGGGGGTACAAAAGCACAAAATAAGGACACTTTTAAGTACTGCTCTCACAAACTTAGAAAGTTGATAGAAATGCAGGTTTTGCATTAGTATGAATTTTCTGAAGGGTATGAAGTATGAAACTCAACTGTCTGTCTTTTTTTTCTGACTTCAACCTCAATGATCTGTCAGTGATTTGCCAGAAAACAAAAATTTTATGAGAAAAAGACTAAAAATATGAGGCAAAAATCCGGACATTCTGCAAAAATCTATACAGTTGAGAGGTATGCTGGACAGAGCCAAATAATAGGGACAGATTTTAAATATTGCTCTTATAAACTTAAAGTTAATAATGTTGCCATTAGATTTGCTTACTTCTCAACCATAGTAGATCAGTGTTATGCTGTTAAGCAGAATTTACACTTTTTTGGTAATTATCTTTTTATTGAACATTTGAGCGTTTCTCCCCAGATCTCCTAGTCCAGTCAGGCAGCCTTGTTAAACAAATGTCAAATAAATAAATTAATTAAATAAATGAAATATGCATTTTATGCATGCCACAGGGAGGGGAGCACCTTGGGAAAACCTGGATTCATCCAGGGAACCGAGAATCAAAAAAGTTTGGGAACCACTGGTGTATGGTATTACATTGGGATGAAATGGCTAGGCTTGAAATGACCTACGAGTCGATAGTCTAGTAACCTCCTATGATCCTGTGATTCTATGAATCTGTGTCTATTTTAAATTTAGTAATCTGCATACTAAACTTCAGCAATTTTCGAAATGTGTTGTGTCACATGATATTCTAATAACACATAATAATTTACGGTATAAGAAATATTCAAACAAGGGATAGGATATTAACAGTTGCATAACTGACCTTCTCATGCTGTGAATATATAAAGCAAATGACATTATTAATGCACAGATAAAATAATTAACGGGAGGATTAGACGTGTACATAATAAAATATGAGTCAAAATGCAAAAATTAGAAATTAAGTAAGAATGTGTTGTAAGAGTACTGGATATAAAAGGGAGGGCCATATGAGAATGCACTGTAACTGTCATGAGGAGAATAAAGACAGCCATGAGGTGCAGACAAAATGTTGTGCCAGTGAAAGTCATGCTGCTCAAAGTAGCTGTATTGACACACATGAAAGGAAGCAGTGTCCTGCTTTTAATCTGTTTTGCAGATTATGCTAGACAGAACCGTTTTGTAATGATATGTAAAGAAAGAAACAGGTATGCTCATTAGCATAGCTTTTCAACATTTTACCTCTAGAATTAGAGACAAATCCAGAAATAATTAGGGACAAGTAGACACTTCTAAAAATATTAGAACTATTAACTTGAGAAGTTGACAGAATAAGGGAATATGAATTAACTCTAATTATTGTCATTATTTTTACGTGTAATCCGCCAACTTTTCTTACAAAATTTCCAGTTTTAGAAGGCATAGAGAGGAACAGAGTGACATTTTCAGACTGAATCAGTGATATCCCTGAAAACTAAGGACATTTGAGAGGTATGGTTGGTAGTAATGAAATAAAAAAGGTTGATACAGCTTCTTCTTTTCCCAGTTAGGGGTCACCACAGCAGATCATCTGTCTGCTCATGATTGGCAGTGGAGTTTTACAGTGTCAAGTTGCCAGCCTGGCACCCAACCTTTTACAGAAGGCACACACTCACACCTAGGGCCCATTTAGAGTGCCCAATCCACCTACTGCATGTCAGAATCGGCCAAAATTTCCTGATCACTTCACAGACCTGTCGATTGTCTGAACTGTAAGTGAGCATACATCTAAGTTGTTGAGGTGTTGTGTCATTAGACTGTCTTTGTGAAGATTGTTCAGACCTCTCTGAGTAATAAGGTTGACCTCTTTGCTTTCTATAGGTTTGAACCTGTGAAACTGGTGGAAAATCATTTTCCTGGTAAGCCCTATCCTTCAAATATCTACGTAGATTGAATTGCTCTTCCAAGAATTCCTCCTCATCAGTACATAGTCTTGAGACTCTTAAGATTTGGTTGTCAAAGATGCTATCAAAAATATGTCTTGGATGCATGCTCTGCCTGTGTAAGAAATGATTTTGCCATGTCTCTTTCTTATGCACCCCAGTAGAGAGACCTTGAGTTGGATGTAAACTTAAGCTGTGGACGACACCCAAGGTCTTTTTTTCTTTGTTCATTTGTTTACCCTCTGTGTCTTTAGTAGTGGTGAGGAGAATTTATTTCTTGTTTTGTTGTTTGTTTCTCCCACTCTACACATGGCAGAAGGGCAAACAGGAGCAGCAGTGAAAGCAAAATTATGCAATTTTCCTGGTTTTTCTAGAGACATTGCGAATCCACTTTTAACTATTAATTTTAGTAGCGACTGTTTAGCACCTAATACTACAAACCTTGCAGTAGAAGCTAGTTTTTCTGACACGCTTCGTGAAGTAGAAAATGCTGCTTATCGCCTTAAAAGGCTTCAATGGCAACGCTTCCATTTGGAAGCTTGCCTATTTCATCAGATAGTGCCAAGAGGAATGAGAGTTAAATGCCTTCCCTCCTATGGAAACACCTATCTGGAGCTGTTAGCCCAATAGCAAAGGATCAGTTTGGAAACTAGCCAAAAATACATGAAGCTGCTCATCGATTTTTTTAAACCTGAAGAAGAACAAATTTCCTCTTTTATTTCTAAGAAACAAGAAGAACTGGAACGTTGTGATTTGCAGGACCAGCATTTAAGCCAGATTGAACAGTTACAAGTGAACTTAAACACTTATGACAATAAGCTTAAACTACAAAAAATGGGTAAACTGAATCGAGATCATAGGGATTTCACTAACGGCCATATCTTTGAATGGCCTAGAGAGGATAACACCAATCGAGGACGTCCCCATTTTTCTACTACTAAACAAAAGAAAGCCATACAAGGTTTGGCTGCAAAAGAGACTGCTAACACTTTGCATCCTTCTCGAACAACTACTACCTCATCAACTTCTCTTCCCTCCTTGACTTCATCTACAGGAGAGGAGGTTCCTACTGTTAGCACTGATATTGTCACCAGGGATCTGGGAGGTACTGGTGCTAATGATACCAATGATGGTAGTAATTCCAACACCACCATTAGTTGTGCTATTAGACCTAAAGAAGCGACGATGCACCTACCAGTAAACTGGCCGTTGCCGTTTTTTGTGAGGGAGAATTCGTACAAGCCACAGAGGACGCAGAGTCAAGAACGCAAACGGAAGAAGTTTGTGGACTAAATATTGGAGGTAATGACTTAGTAGTTAACTTATTCAAGATCACACTGGATCCTGATGTTATCAGCCTGTTAAATAAGGGACTGAGTTTTATTCCAGCTGTTTCTTCTGATGTGAATGAATTCATGACGGATGTTAGGTTGTTCTGCAGGAACGTGTCCCTGAAATGTATTTTTGGAGAAGGTTCTACGAAAGAACATTAGACCTATAAGAAACTGAGTTTATTTACTCCAGTTAATCCTCCTCAAGTAGAACTTTTTTATGAAATTGTGTGAGGATGAGATAAACAAGGTGAGAGGTACAACAGATAAAGTTAAGAATCGTTTCTATAACTTGAACAGGAAAGAAAAAGAGGCTTTCCAACAGTTGAGAAGGACAGATAGCTTGGTGATCAAACCAGCAGATAAAGGTGGCTGCATAGTAGTGATTGATGCAGACTGGTATCGTAATAAAGTTTCACTGATGTTGGATGACAACATGACTTATCGCAAATTGAGCAAGAAAGAAGTAAATCAGACAACTGAACGTATCAGAGGAAGCACCTATGATCTATTGATGGAAAGAAGGATCAATCAAGATTTATATGAATTTTTTGAAGCACCTCATCCTATGTTTCTCAGCATTGGTGGATTACCTAAGATACATAAAGATCTTTTGGACCCTCCCTTACGTCCCATTGTCTCTGGGAGAGGATGGATCACTGAATCCATATCCATGTATGTTGAAAATGAACTCAAGAAAGCTTTGCCTTATGCTACTACTGTCTTGAAGGATATAGGCAGCTTCTTGAAAGACTTGTTCTCCACTGTTAAGTCTCTGGATGGTTTTGATAACCTTCTACTTGTAACTATGGACATAACCAGTCTCTTTACTGTGATCCCCCATGAGTATGGCCTGAGGGCCTTACATGATTTTCTGATTAGACATAATTTAACAACGGAACCTCTTTGTTCTCTGCTGGAATTAGTCCTTGAGAATAACATCTTTATGTATGGAGATACCTTTTATTTGCAAACCTGGGGTGTGGTCATGGGAACTCCATGTGCCAACAGTTATTCAAACTTGGTCTTGGCTGAGTGGGAATTTAAAACAATCTTCAGTGATGGAAATATCTGGAAGAATGAACTTGTCTACTATGGGCGATTTGTGGATGATGTTTTTTGTTTATGGAAAGGGTATTGACCAATTGGATCTTTTTGTCAGCTTCATTAACAACAGCACTGACTTCCTTGAGTTCAAAATGAAACACTCATCCTCGGTCATAGATTTCTTGGATGTCAAGATACGTTTACATCCAACTCAAGGTCTCTCTACTGGGGTGCATAGGAAAGAGACATGGCAAAATCATTTCTTACACAGGCAGAGCATGCATCCAAGACATATTTTTATAACATCTTTGACAACCAAATCTTAAGAGTCTCAACACTATGTACTGATGAGGAGGAATTTTTGGAAGAGCAATCCAATCTACGTAGATATTTGAAGGCTAGGGCTTACCAGGAAAATAATTTTCCACCAGTTTCACAGGTACAAACGTATAGAAAGCAAAGAGGTCAAACTTATTACTCAGAGAGGTCTGAACAATCTTCATGAAGACAGTCTAATGACACAACACCTCAACAGCTTAGATGTATGCTCACTTACAGTTCAGACAATCGACAGGTCTGTGAAGTGATCAGGAAATTCTGGCCGATTCTGACAGCGGATGATAAAATAAAGAACATCGTTGGAGAGAGACCCAGGTTTCTCTATAAGAATAAAAAGAATATCAAGAGATTATTATACCATAAAGATGGCTTTAAACGTGGTGGTCCACTATCAGACCGCAAAGGTACTTTTAAATGCTGCAGATGCAAAGCTTGTCCTTATTTAGATACTTGTAATACTTTTATCCACCCAGTATCTGGACGTAACTTTCATTTCGATGTTTATGCTGATTGTACTACTAGCCATATTATCTATTTGGCTACCTGTCGCAAGTGCCAAGCTTTCTATCTTGGTAAAACTGAGCAGTGATTAAAGGATCGTATTCTACGACATGTCAGAGACATTAATCAGAAATTTCCACATAATGCCTTAGCAGTACACGTATTGGTCCATCCTATGCATAATTTCTTGTTCAAAGCAGTGGAAGTGGTCACCCAAAACATCAGGGAAGGAGATGTCCATAACAGGACAGAATTGAGAGAGATCTTTTGGATCAACAATTTTAGAGCCAATCGACCCCCAGGTCTTAATACAATAGTACCTCTCAGACCTGTTCTAAAATCTAGAAGAAACCTACCAAACATTAATACATGATTCTAGCATGTTTAACATTGAACTACATTATAGGAGACAAATCTCCACTTTGAACATTTATTTTTGCCCTGTGCCTTTAAGAACACCAAAGACAATTAGCTACCAGCTCTTGATTGTGTTTCTTTTATAAACAGAAAGAGCTAAGCACACTTTTATATGATCTGAAGAAGGCATCTGCCAAAAGTGCTTATCGTTTAGACAATTTCATCAGCTTTTTACACTCCAGTGAAGTATATGTTTTTGTCAGCTTTGCTTACAAAGCATCTATTAACTGTGCTTTAACAACTTGAAGCCTGAAGTTGTGGATGTTAATTACTAGGCTAATTATTTCAGCATCTCAGTGAAGCTTGCATTTTGTCAGCTTCACTTTTTAAGTTTTCAATAAATTGAGTTTTAACAGCCTGAAGTTTGAAGCTGTGGATGACAACTGCTTGGATACTTAACTTTTTTCAGTTCACCATATTCTAGTGAAGTTTACATCCTGTCAGCTTCACTTTTTAAGCGATTAATAAATTGTGTTTTAACAGTCTGAAGCCTGAAGCTGTGGACGACACCCAAGGTCTTTTTTTCTTACTTTGAAACAGGGGTGAACTTTTGTTTCTGTTAGTCTGTAAGTTGTTTAAAACATTCTAAAACTACTTCCTGTGTGGAAAATCTGTGTTTGCAGCTGGCAAATTGTATCTGAGTGTTTCTTACTATGTTTTGAATGGGAAAACTTAAGTTTAAATACTTTTTATTTTTCACATGCTTGTGCTACTTAACTTCTCTGGGAAAGAAGCGCAATGTTTAGCTTGATCATAGAAATACTGCTCCCATTGTCAGCCCTTCTTCCATCCGCAAAAAACAAAAAGTTAACTAAACAGCCTTTGCCACCACAACAGGCTAGCAGTTTGCCTCAGCCACAGGTGGGTGACTCCATTGTGGCCAAAGTTGTACTCTTATTTTTCCCCAGATCCCCTCTGGTGTTGTTCATATGGCCACTATGCACCAAGGGTTAGCCAGCTTCTCTGCAGCTGTTGGGCTCCCCTCAGTGGGCATGGGAGAGCCATTCTCGTTGGACTTGGGAGAAGGAGCAGGGAAAGTGCTCCTGGTAGCCAATATGTTGTACCCATCCCTGGGGAAGTTGCTGCAACCATTAATAAACCTATTTACCACAACTTTCATGTTAAAAAGAAACAGAAAACTAAACAGTTATCTTCTACTTCAGTTCCACTGTACAGGATTAGTTTATTACGTCTTGCTCAAGGTCTTGTACAGGCTATTGACACTTCTTGTAAGGTGGTTTCTGTTAAAACAAAAATGGATTCCTCTTTTCTTGAAGAGATTCAAGAAACTGAATCTGAAGAAATATGTGATGGGACAGGTGTAGGTTTTTCCCCTCATATTTCTGATTCAAATACAGAGGAGAGCATGGTATCTGAAGGGGATTTCTTTCTTTGACATTATTTCCAGAATGTGCCAGTGTTTTCAGTAGAAGATGTGTTTGTCACAGCCTATGGTTCCCCTGACAGCCAGCCTGCTACACCTAAGAAAGCAGATAGAAGGTACAAAGTTACTCATTTTTTCAAGTTTTTATACAAGAATTCCAGACCTGACCTAGCAACTCTATCTTTAGTTAATCCAACTGCTGCCAAGCACTTTGTTAATTGTAAACCTTCCCCTTCAGACAAGGATGGTAAACAATTGATACGTTTGTGAAAAAAGTGTATGGTTCTGCAACTTTAATTTTTAGAATTTTGAATTTGCAGGCTTGTGTGTTAATGTTTATTCTGACTAACTGCGAAGGTACAAGGGATGTTTTATCTACTGACAAGCTGAGCAGGACAAAGGCAGATACTCACAAATGAAAACTAAATCAGGGAGTCTTCCAAGACTTGATCCATCTGTGGAGAGTTCCTCAAGCAGACCTTTTTGTCTCCTTTCTG
This sequence comes from Protopterus annectens, assembly GCF_019279795.1. NCBI lineage: Eukaryota > Metazoa > Chordata > Ceratodontiformes > Protopteridae > Protopterus > Protopterus annectens. The sequence goes on from NC_056748.1 coordinate 552,438,036, forward strand.
AGCAGTCAACTGGCAAAATTCTGCTCCAAGACTCTGTGCAAGAAGGCCTGGAAGAAAAATGCCGTTTCATTTCCTTGAACAGGAATGTTTCCGTATACCTTTCTACCCTTTCCACTGATCTCCAGGATACTTCTTAAGACTCAGAAGGAATCCCCACAAGATCATTGTGGAAACTTCCTTCTGGCCCAGGCAACAGTAGTTCTTCCTTCTTTTTGGAATTAGCCAGCTATCTCAATGACTGGACCTACTCACACAGGAACAGAGATGTTTAATAAATCCTGACTCTGAATAACTTCAACTGATTGCCTGGATGATAGGGTCTTAATACCTTTTAGGCATTTGTTTACTGAGGACATGTAGCAGGTACTAATAGAGGCAAGAAATCCTGCTACTAGAAGATCAGATATAGGTAAATGGAAAAGGTTTTCTGGTTGTTGCCAACAAAATAACCAGTCCCCATTCAGGTCTAGTGTTTCTCCAGCTGCGGTGGTGCAGCAGGAGCATTGTCGCCTCACAGCAAGAGGTTCTCCCGTTCAATTCTCGGCTGGAGTGCTTTCTGTGTGGAGTCTGCATGTCCTCCCCATGGTCGAGTGGAGTTCGAAAGACATGTGTGAATCGGTGTGCCTTCATTGAAGATTGACCGTCGGGCTAGCACTTCGGCACTGTAAAAATTGACTGCCAATCATTAGCTGACCAGAGTTCCAGTATGGCGACGCCTAACCGGGAAAAGCCAAAAGAAAAACAACAGCAACAATTTTACCATGGCCTGTCTTACCTCTGTTAAGGAACATTGGTCAGCCATTTCAGCATATGGATCTCCCCTTTCAATGCAGTTTCATGTTAAAATGTTTTTGAAAGGGGTACTGCATAAGAGACCTCCAAGAAAACTGTTGGCTTCTCCTTGGGATCTTAATTTTGTGTTAGAGAAGCTAATAAATGTTTTATTTGAACTGGCTCATCTGTCTTACTTGAGGTTTCTAACATGGAAACACAGTTTTACTGATTGCTATGACCTTTGCAAGAAGAGTATCTGTGTTGCAAGCTCTTTATCTCATTTTCTAGAAAGATAGTGTTTCTTTCAGACCTAATCCTTCTTTTATGCCAAACTATTCATCTCTCTTTCTGTTCTTTCCTGAACCCAAAAATGAGGGCAAAAGCAAACTTCATACCCTTGATGTCCACAGACAACTCAGGTACTATATTCATCGAACAAAATCTTTCAGAACTTCTGATCAGTTGTTTATTTCTTCTGAAGGTAGGAGAATGGGATAACCTGTGTCAAAACAGACTATTTACAAGAGCTTGTCTTAGGCTACTGCCTTTTTTTATTCCTACCACAACAAATCTATTCCAGGCAGGGTCGAGGCCTAATCTACCAAGGCCTTGGCTTCATCTATGAATTTTTGGAAAAGGTTGGACTCTAGAAGTATTCTAGAAGTAGCAACTTGGTCCTCTTTGTATACCTTTGCAAAGTACTACAAGCAAGATCCCTTCTCCAGGCCTAGGATAGGCTTTGCTCAGACCATTCTCCAGGGGTTCCTGGACCCTTCCCCTTCTACATCTCAGTTTTTCTAAGCTACGGTAATCTACCAATATATTTAGGCTATGTAACAATGATCAGTATGATAAACATAGTACAGTTGCCTAAGTAAACTTCCCATAATAATAGATGTTTGAATGACCACTGCTGCAGTAGCCACTCCCTCCTTCCATCCCCCTTGTTTTTTTATGTGTTTTTTTGCCAGAGTGTGGACATGTTTTTGCTATTCCTAGCAATGTCCTCTCAGAGCTTAGCCTCCCTATCTCAGCAAGAAAGTTCTAAAAAGATCGGCACCCAAACCTGCCTTTTAATCAGCTCAGCTCAATGTGTCTAACCATTTAGGCATGTGGAAAGTGCCTTGAATCTTTGGATGCTGGCCAGCTTTTATATCTTCTGCAGAATATAACCCATATAGCTTAGGCAACTGCAGCAGTGATCAATTGAACATCTACTGCTATGGTAAGTTTACTTATGCAAACTGTACTTTTTCTTCTTTATGCTAATCTCCCAAGCTATATTGACCAATTTGGTGTGAGTGAAGAGTATGTTTTGTTTTTGGATCCCAGGGTTTGTTTTGTTAACAGTTCCTACTGGCTACTGCATTTTCATTTCCCTCTGAATTAGTTTGTTTAAGCATTTTCTGAGGCATCTTCTATTTTCCTCTTATTTGGTTTAGAAAAAAGTTTCTCATCCATGTGCAGTGGTAGGCCAAACTTCTTTAGTGTTGATAAAAAGTTCTTATCATTCATGGTGGTTGTTTCACTCATATTTTGTCATTCATTTTCACTAACAAACGAAAAATAATGAAAAGTCAGGTCTCACTGATCTCATTAATAGTTCTATTTAACACTCAAGCAACATTTCTAAACAAAATTCAAGTGTGTGTGTGTGTGTGACAACTCCTCTTGTAAATACTTTGTCATTTTTCAGTGAGCCACCAGTTCTTCATTTCTATTATCCTTGATATTTGGCTCAAACTGTCTACACTGTAACCAGCAACATTACTGAAGCTTCAAGGAAAGTTGTTAGAGAAATGGAAACTCTGATTTATAAATATGAACTTTATCTCCCTGCAACTGTTATTGCGTAAGAGTAGAGAAAACACAATAAATAGCATTCCTTCCTACCACAAAATAAGAAGTGATTATGGTATTCAACACTTTACATTAATGAGGGAGACAAGAATTATGGTTTAGGTTTCAGGCTTTTTGCAAGTTAAAAAAGACTTTACTATATGAAAGGAGATATTTGTTTAAAGCATTAAGGAATTCGTGAGTCAGTAGATATTTATGTGGCTAATTTGCAGCAAATAACGTAAGATTGTCAGTTTAGTAACTTGCATACTGCACTGATGTTTAACTTAGGTGTGGAATCAGGAATCAGAAATTAAGAGGCAGGTTGCTATCGGAAGCCAACCTGACCCTTGAATGAGTCGTAGGTATGTGCAGGCCTAATGCATTTTCAAGTGTATGGCTAAAATAATATGATTAAGGAGCAATGAGTGTGTAAATCAAATGGTGAGAATGAGAACAAAGTAAAATGAATCACAGAAGTACTAAAATGCTAAAAATTATATTATTAAAAGTGGAAATTTTAATGATTGGATGATATCCTAGATGGTACCTGGTGATAAATGATCAGGCAGAAAATTCACCTAATGTAAACACGGTGGTTCCAAACGCAGAAAACATATTGAAGAGCAATTAATTAATTATGCATATTATGTGGTGATATCAGTTATTTATAAAAATGTGTAAAAGCTGAAATAAAGAATCACAGCATGAAATGCATGTATTAGAAACAAAGGAACAGAATAAATCTTAAATGTTTATGAGTGCTGTTGAAGTATATACTACAGATGAAATACAGTGAACAGTAACCAAAGCAACTGCTGATCAGATAATTTGATGATTAAAGTCATGAATACTACATTTAAGCTTGAAGCTGGTATGGGGTACAGTATATTTTCTGAATCTATACTTAATTGAATTTGTCTAGCAATATATAGAAGTCTTTATTTACTTTTCTGAATTAATTATCTGTAAAAGCGCTTAATGTGCCACACAGAGCTGTTTGAACACCTATTCAAAGTATTGAATTATCATATTCACTAAAGAATACCACAGGCAATGCCACCCATGACAGTTTCAAGATTTTTGGGCCATTTAGCCATCTCTTTTCCTCATCCCATGGACATTGTCATTTCCTCCTCTTCAGTAATTTCTTTGCTGTACAGGTTTGGCGTAATCCTCCCAACCTATAACCCTTTGATGTTAGGTGATAGCTGTTGTATGGATAGTCACTTTTCCATGACTTAACCATCTCATGAACATACTAGATCCTGCTCTGGTCTAATTTCCCTATTTATTAATTCTTCCTTCTGAATTTTTCACCCTTCCTCTCAATATTTAAAACACTGTCCAAGGCACACTGCCATAACAGTAGACAGTCTCTCAGTACAGAAAACAGTTCGGCTGAATCAAATGATACTCATCTCCACTCTTGATCTATAATAACCAAACCCCCTCTCTTATCCAGTTTAATAATTTTATTTTCTTAGTCAACAAATCATTAAGCATATGTCGTTCATCATTTGTGAGGTTCCAATCATTCCCCCAATAGTCTTTTTACCTAAAATATGCCTTAAATCCAGTTCACAAACCTGCTCAAAATTTTGTAAAACCAGATGTAGTGGGGGGTTAAAAACACTAGGTACTTTTAGAGAGTTAATTTCAGATGCATCATTTTGGAAAAACAAACACATTTAATTTACAAGTTTATGTGTTTTAATCTTTTCAGCATATTCATCAATATTTTTCAAAATGTAAAAATGCTCCGAATTATGCTGCTCATACAGACCATCCTCAATAATCTTTCCTTCTAATACATTGATCTCATTAAAACATTCAATCACTCTATTATTGTGTTTCATGAGCATTTTCATGAACTTGCACAAAAATTAAGTGAGTATGGCCTATAGAAAAGTTTTTCTGGCTTTGTACGACATGTTAATACAACAACTGGAAGTAGAGGAATATGAATACATGAATTTATCAGACCCGATAGTGTCCACAATTTTTGGGGTCTAGTAAATGCATAAAAGTGTTGTTAACCCACATATGAGATGTATTGCTGATGCCAGATCCTCAATAACTTATCCAATAGCACAATATTTGGATAGTAGATTGAAGAGACTGGTTTGGAAGAATCATTTTTTGTGTAGAGATTCCTGGGATTACTTTAAGAAATGTAACAGGTTGGATTATGATGACAATTATGTATTTATAATCACTGATGTGAAGGACTTGTTCACAGTTATATATGGTTTAGAATAGTTCATTGACTTCCTGGAGAAGGAAGGAGGGTTGGGGCAGGATAGCATCAATACATATGTAGAGTTGATGGAAATAGTTTAGAAAAACAATTTTGTATTGTTTGAAGAACAATACTTTCTACAGTTAAAAGGAGAAGTCATGGGGTCAGCCTGTGGCCCACTATTTGTTAACATAGTAATGATAGAATGGGAGAGAACATTTTTACTAGATTGTGATTTTTTCAAGTCCTGGTGCCTTTACACAAGGTACCTGGATGACAGTTTTATTGTCTGGAAGAATAATATAAACAAATTGGACAATTTATGGAGCAGTTGAATAAAACAACTGAATTTTTGGTCTTTTCCCATAAGATAAGGATAGAAAGAAATGTGTACTTGGATGGAAAATTAAGAAAGGATAGGGTTAATAGGAGATTCACATTCAGGATTTTTAGAAAGACAACCTATTTGAATGTTTTTCTTCATTTCTCCAGTGCACACCCTGTAATATAAAAAACAGCAGTTGACAAAGGACAGCTTGTCTGAACAGTTTGAATAGTAACTGACCAGGGTGAAATTTTAGAAGAGTGCACGTTAATGAAAAGTATGTTCATGAAAAGAGGATACCTGGGATATTTTGATGATGGAGGAGGTAAATATTAAGAGGGAAAGGTACCATTTTACTCCTATATTAAGAAGACAAGGACAGAATAATCAACTGGTAAGTTATGGAACATCCAATGAGAATAATTTCAATGCAAGGATTGTATTTGTGAACACTTTTACACTTGATAGTGAATAGAATAAATGGATGCTTCACAAAAAATGGAATTTATTAACTGAACATAGGGATCTAGAACAAAAAGTGGGTAATAAGCCAGTTATAGTACATAGGAAGGGAAGATGTTTCAAAAACATATTTGAGTCCACCACCAGATTTGACAAGGACACAAATAAAAAAGTAGGGATGAGAGGATGCAGACATTGCCACTATTGTTAGTTTTTCATATCTGGGGATACCTTCATGGTTAATAACACTTGTCTAAAAGTAAGATGCAAATATAATTGTGAAATGAAGGGAGTAGTGTATGTGGCAATTTACCAGCAATGCTCGGGGTTTTATATAGGAAAACCAGAGATAAGAATTAAGAAAGGAATTTATGAACATCTATATGATATCAGGAGAAAAAAGCAAACAAATGCCCAGTAAAGACATATTAAGTCTTTCCCTGACCATACTTTTAAATTTACAGTTTTAGAAAAGGTCGAACCCAATCCGAGGGGGGTGACCTAAAGGCACTGTTTTGGAGAAGACTGAATTGGGGTGGCAGATAGATATGAATGCAGGCTGTCCACCTGGTTCAAATGAAGTTGCTTTCATTATTTTTTATTTTTATTTATTTTTATTTATTTATTTATTTATCATTTGTTGACCGGGAAAGTCCGACTAGGTTCCACAGAGCCTGTTTTCAGTGGAGGCCTGGGGAGAAATGCTCCACTACATACATACATACATATCATTATGTGCATTTTAAAACAGTGGGCTTACATGAGATAGTAAAAAGTAAATATTAAATCAACTAGTATAATAGTCATTATTTAATTGATGTAGGTCTTGAGAGAGAATTGAATTAGTTTTTAACGATGTATTTTTTTTCTGTGGTTATATATGTACTTTGAAATTTTTTATTTTATGAATTGTTTTTTCCCTTATGTAACAGTTAATTCACTGTCCTCTGAATAGATGCTGTCACTTTAAGAATAGAATGGGGTATGAGTCATGTGATGATATTTAGAATGATTAAATTCAGGTGTTTTTTAGCATTGTATCATCTGATGAAGTCTTGGGGGTGTTCTGAGACAAAAGCGCTTATCTTTTTATTTCAATGTGATTTTTTTAATTTTAACGTGTGCTGCATTAAACATTTGCTCAAGAACATTACATTTTTGTTTTCTTAGTTTGCTGCTGTTTTAGTCAACTAGAGTTGTAATAGTTATTTGATGTTGGACTTGCATTAGTATTATAAGCAGAACTTCTGACTGTTTTTTTTTCATTCATATATACATATTTTTTACATATATTTTTATAGATATAGTTACAAAACATCTTTTAACTTGGAATTGTATAATATGTACCTTGAACACCTATGTATTGTTATAGAGTAGCTTTTAACTTAAAGTTCATGCAGTGATATTTATTATTGCTGCAATGTATTTTTTTTTTATCTTCTGATTGGTTAGTTATTAATTGGCGTGTAAATTAAAGTATATAAAAAGGGATCTAAGGGAAATGCTTGCTGTTCTGATGAAGTCCTGTTTATAATTAGGGACAAAAGCACTAAACCTTGTATACATTTTTTTTTTTCTTTATGATTACGAGTTTGTGGCTTTATTTCAGTCATCCCAGTTTATGGCTATGTGCTTAGTGGAGGCTGCAACCATTGGGGGTGAACACCTCAGTGTTTGTATTAACCATTCAATAGTAGATTTAAAGCTACACACACATACATATCAATATGGATAAACAATAATATGTCAGAGAACATATCTCTCAATCTGTGAGAGCAAGAAATTTGGACAAAAGCATAAATAAAAGTGCAACAAAGGCCCAAAAATAGGGACAATTTTTTTAAATATTGCTCTTACACACTTAGAAAGTCAACAGAATAACAGGTTTTGCATTAGCATGGATTTTCTAAAGAGTATGAAGTCTGAAACTGAAATCTCTTTAATCTTATTGATTTGCCACTAATTTGCCAGAAAAACAGAATTTTATGAAAAATGAACCAAAAATAGTAGGTAAAAATCTGGACATTCTGTGAAAATCTGTACAGTTAAGAGGTATGTCAGGGAGATGTAAACTGGTCATCCTGAACAGAAAAGAGACAAAAGGAGGTAGAAAGAGCACCAAAAATGGCAGAGTATAGTGATTAATTATTCCCTTGATCTACAAATGCATGCAATGAACAACTGGAATGGGCAGAGGACAATAAAGCTGCAAAGTTATTAGAGAGTGCATGAGACAAATGAAGAAGGGTGAAAGGAATGTAGGGTACAAAGGTGCTAGAGTGCTAAATGCACATAATGGGTAGAACCCATAGGCTTATGGTCTCCTTGTGCCATACAAAAATGTAATGTGACGTGGCAGCTTTATCTCATCTGTAGAAACATCATGAAATCTATGTGAAGGAAAAAATTCTGAAATATCTGGAAATCAGTGTAAACCAGGCTCAAAGGCAACATGAACCAAAAATGAAGGTCTCACCTGAGAGATCAAATCTCTAATTTAACTCTTTGGTTTGGTGCCTGAGCTAATATATCTAAAATGCTGCTGAAAATGACCTGCATAGAATTTAGCAAAAAAACTGGCAACTCTTCGATTAAGTAAAGTTGCCTACTAACTTAACAACAATGCAATAAAAGTTGTTTGCTGTGATATACCTGATGCTTTCATTTGGTTTTACCATTTGATATTTAGCAAGATATGCTAAATTATTTCAATTAATTATCAGTAAATATGTATCTTGTTGAACTTAATTATTTGAATTAATGTTTTTTATAGTCACTGGGCAGGCATGAAAGGGTCAGTGCTGACCAATAATCAACCCCATAAACCAAATTTAAATAAATAATTGTCACAAAAGACCTGACTATGGTTCTAGGATAGTATCATGGGTAAAACACTGATTAGGTAACAGATCACAGAGCCCCAAATGTAGCCACAGCCAATAGCACTGTCTCAAGTGAGATGGGGTCAGGAATATGACTTGTTTTTTCATTGGCTTTAGAAATCATACTGTAGAGTGTTTGTAATGAAGTGCCTAGACACTTACTAATGAATCAAAGTTACACAGAAGTTGTGGTAAACAAGAAAATGTAGACAGTGTGAGAAAAACTTTGGCAGGATAAAGACTATTCTAATAGTAGAGTAAACAAAACAAAGATGCAAAATGATGTGCGTGGGAAGAAAAATGCATGAATAGAGAACAGAACTGAACAGAAAAGAACACCAATGAGAAAAGAGGAATGGAAGTTGCCTGTGTGTGCTGAGGGGGATAAATATGTTCTCATATTGCATTATCCTCAAGTGTCAGATATAATGAAGTATGTCACTTATTTTGGATCTCAAAAAGAGGGTTGGTCATTTTTCAGGATATCCAATGCAATTTACAGGCACAAATATGTTGCTATTTTGACATACTGTAATCAACAAGAATTGTGTGTGGCAGAATGTTAGGACACTTAAAAGGGCACACCAGATAATTTTATAGGTTCACCAATTCAAAGTTTGGTGAACAAACTCAACACCTGAAGGACTCTGAGGAGCTTGATACCGCAGATCTCATGCTGAAACTTATTGGTGTCCATGTGGACATACTCATCCTTCTTGAAGGCTGGACGTAACTAAATAAGTTTCATTTGACGCAATGTATTTTATCAATAGGGATATGAGTCTTAACACATGCACTCCAATCGAGCTCAGGAAGTTTGCACTGTAACTTCCAATGGGCAGAGCCTAAGCCTTTTGACAGAATCAAATTATGTCCTCATATTTCAAACAAACGTTCATATCTCTGGAAGTATAGGGGCTATGAAAGAAGTATAAATGGCTAACTCTTCAGCACAAACTATTTTATAGTGGTAGTATTCTTTAGGTTCTAGGTCTTAAGCCAAAATTTATAAGTCACAGTAAACACAGTCCCCGGGATTCATGAGGCTCGGCGCAAGGCCGGCGGTAGGCTTGCGCCGACAGTGCGGCGTGAAGATGGCGCAGTAGCACCAAATGCATATTAATGAAGGCGTGCTGCCGCCACAGCCATGTGCACAGGAAAGGAGCGCGAGTACATAGGGTGTGTCGAAGTGTCGCACAGAGGCGTGGAAATGCCAGCTGTCGAAGTGCAACCTAAAATGCTTGCATATAACAAGTTGCAAGATAGTAATCACATCTGTCAGTGTCCGTGGATACTGAATCCTATGCAAAGCATGCAAGAAAGTTCCTGCAAACACAAAATGAAGAAGCAAACACAAATGCGCGGTAGGGAATAACGGGTCCCTATCCCGTGAACAAATGACATGGAAAATCATGTGCCCGTAGTCCAACGCAGTGTAGATAGCTATACCAAGTGGAAGTGAAACGCATCATATGTTAGCGAGCCACCAGTAGGTATGTCCAGCCCAATGGTTAAGGTCACCAGCTGACCCATAATGTGAGGGAGGGTACACAGCTGGGCAGATGTGTCCATAACAAAATACACAATAAATGTACATATCTAGCGACCATATGTCCAAAACACTTCCCACAAGGCATGTAATAGTCACATACAAAAGGTATGTCCGTATTTCACATACCAAATGTGACAGGAAATAGAATAAGCATGTAAACAAAACAGAAGGAGCATATAAACAGCTACAACAATAAGGAAACATGTAGGCTGAAAGGAACAGTATTATCCGTACTGTCAACTGTGGGGACGTGCTGTCCAGTACAGTCAGATATGTGTACGGAATATATCCCATCCTGGACATAGGAAAAGGTGGCATCCTACCAATGATTAGAACAGTCAGCCAAAACCGCAAATCAGCGGTACAAGCCGAACTTGTCAGGATGTGTCACAGTTGAATGGGTAGTACCCGGGTATACCAACCATGTAATGAAAGTTAAGTATGGGCGTGTACCTATGTGCGTGAGGTATAGCATGTGGAAAGCAAACATGGCAGGGTAGTCCACACAACCATACAGGTACCTGACATATGTAGAGTATTCAATGTGTTACTCTGACCGTGTCTTGGGCCAACAACCAACGCAGTGATGTATGGGGTGTGAGGAATATGTGTGTGTAGGGGGATGGGTAATGGTACAATCCTCCAAGGCAATACTGTGTCGTATGCAGAATAGGTGAACCGGAGGTGTATGAGGGAGCAGCGGGTGAAGCAGAAAGAAACACAAAAACATGTAGAAACAGCTGCAATACAACCAGACGGGCCATACTGTAGAACACAATCCCACAAACATATGAATATTGAAATGTGCGATACAAATGTATAGACATGTCACCGGCACATACCGACAGATTGGTCCTGATGGAACTGGCTATAACAAGTGCAACACACCTGGATGCATAATGGACTACCCAGCATCCCCTCCACATCACACAACCCGCTCCCTTACCTGAACGTCCACCAAATCCAGCCATACTTGGCCTACTGGTTTGGTGCAGCCACATCTACACATAGTGACCAGTACGCATATGTAGTAGGTAGTGTCACCCTAGGCAGTTGCAGGATTGCACACAATGTATCCCTTGCATGTAAAACCCCCAGCACATTTTCATAATGCCAGAAGAATGTTCAGTATATCTCTTGTTTTGGTCTTGTTCAATTTTTGGGATATCCCTCATGGGATAAGTAACCTGTGTAAACATTAGAATGGAAGACACGAAGTTGGAATGTGCATTAGTCATGCACGACACTGTCCAGCCCTAAATGGTCATGCATAACCTACTACCCAGGATCAAACACCTGCCCGTGTGATGCATGTGTCTCGACACGAATAAGCAAGAGAATATATTGCACACATTCACATAGTGGCACATGGTATAAGGGTGATGAAGGCACTGACGTAAACAGGATACCCCTGATCCACTGTGTGAGGGACAATTACTGTGTGTGTAGGTGTGACCTGACCAACAATGGTACAATGCCAAATGTCTTGTGACCGTAGGAAATAACTATGCACCATACTGCATGTAACAGTTGCCTAAAGCGGTCACCTCAGGATAGAATAAATGTAATTCATACAAAAAACAGGCAAACAACAAAAGTGCCAAAGGTATAAGGCTCACAGCTAGGAAACAAATGAATGTTCCAAACCTGCACTGACCGTGGCTATGTGTTGGCCCAAACAATCTGGTGTCTGCAGTAGGGTTATCATCTGTCCCGCTTTGCGAGGGACAGTCCATCATTGGACAGTTGTGTCCTGATAAAAGACATTTCAAATGGCAAATGTCCTGGGATTGTAGGACATAATTATGTACCATATGTTATGTAATAGTAGCAGAAAATAATTATTGCAGTATCTACAATACTTAAATGTTACAAGAAACAGAATAAGCAACCAAACTGCTACAACAATAGGCTTTTATGTAGGCAAATAAGTAAAGTTCTATCTGTTGTACTGACCGTGTGTATGTGTTGGCTTGTAAAATCTGATGTGTGTTCCGAAAATGTCCCATCTTGGCCATTTGAAAAAGGTGCCAACCCTAGTCACCAGAATACAGCACAACCTGTACATATGACAATGTCAACGATACCAATGGTCAGAACATTCACACAATAACTGGCCAGACCCTTAAAAACTCACAAAGCCAGTGACCTTTGGGGGAAAGGTTTTGAATGAGAATGACTATTTACAACAATGAAGAGTAATAGACTTATTTAACTGCAGAAAATTAGTAGTATTACGAATCTGTCAACAAAGTTCCAAGTTAATAGTACTAATATGGTAGAAGTGTCCGTGATTGTCTCTGAGTTGTCATAGCCTTGTCCCTGTCACTGTAGACACAAGTCCCCGAGTATCAGAGAGGTCCATACAAAGAAGTACACCAACCAACTGTCCCATCTGTTGACAGGACTATTGCATACCTGTAGTGAATTCATAACAGATGTCCAGAATAATATTCATTGCATGTATAAATGAATGAAATAGTCAAATGGGAAGGGAAACCACCCCCCCAACATGCATTATGTAGTGGAACCACTCCCCGCCCTAAATTATGTAGCACCGACCCAATAATGTGGTCAGAGGTGCCCAAACACGCAAGGCCTGTAAACACAGGTAGAATGTTAAACTCTGGACTAACTCTGTCCATGTGCTACGTCTGATCTTTGAACAGCACCAGGGCAGTGCTAGTCACCAGTCGGCTGAGCCTAAACCCGGACCAGCACTTGAAAACCCTGACAATCAAACATGCATATGTGCGAGGACTATAAGCGTAGGAGTTATGAATATCCTTGGAGTGAGTAGACTTGCAGCACGGGTCCAGAGCAGTAGGAAACAGGGAATGTCCTAATTGTAGTACTGCAGTTTTCCCAGCAGGAGAATGGATGCCTGCTGTGTAAGGGAAGCGGTGAGGCATATGTCAGAGTAGCTATGAACCATGGGTATACATATAAATGAGCCAGAACACCAATAGTGTAGTGGTTACAGCATCCGCCCAACGTGAAGGCATTCCCGGTCCAAGTACGACTATAGCACATATTAATTGTGTAATGAATGTCTCTGTGCTGTAAAGCCAACATTTATACATGTAAAGGTGACCGCGTTCGCATGGCTCCGTTAACCGGATTCCATCAAAGTGGTACTGTCATAAGGAATAAGGCACATGTAATCCTAAAGACGTGCTAGTAAACATATATAACTCAGAATAAGTAGATGCAAGTGGGCCTGCGCGGGTGTACGCAGCTATTAGCATAGCAAATATATGTTGTCTTCTACAGCTGTGACTTTCATATATATATATATATATATATATATATATATATATATATATATAGTTAGATAGATGTGTGTATAGATAAATATCCACAGACATAACAGAAATATGCAATTATATATCTACATATTTATTAATATATACACATATATATAAATATATAAATATATATATATATATATATATATATACATACACACACATATATATATCCACATTTATTTATACATATATATATATATATATATATATATATATATATATATATATATATATATATATATATATAGATAGATATGTTAGGAATGCTGACAGACGAAAGCAAACCTAAGGGTTGTAAAGGGAATCCAGAGCAAGTTAGGAATTATGAAGTGCTCGCAGCGTATGTCACATAAAGCTGCACAAGTGTGAGTAGAGCACCGCTCTCCACACCAGAGGCAGGGCTATACCAGTGGCCATAGCATTGTTGAAGTGCTACGTCAACATTGTAAGCAGACGGAATGTAGGACATTTTGTGGCCACCTACACTTGTAACCTGCAAATCGTTCGTACTCCATAACACCAGGAAAGGCACGCATGTGCACATATGAATGGATGGTGAGCCTGTGAATACATGAGGCAGTACAAAATGTGTGTAGGGCCCCAATGCTCATGAGAGGGCAATGTGTAAAGGTGTGTCATGGTTGCGATATCAGGTGTATAATGGCTGTTATGCGGGGAAACTCAACACGGGTGTGCAGGAGAAACTATGGATATGCGAGTATGGACACAGGAGTGATAGGGTATGTTGCGCCGGGTGCAATGGAGTGGCCTGTGGAGATCAGCTACTACGTAGGTGCGATTCCCAGATAGAGCATTGTTTGCGTGGAGACATGCGTGAATGGGCGTATCATTGTCAGACGTTGTGCATCAGGTCTGGCAGCCCGGCACGTAAAACCTATACGTCACCCATGAGTGGAACGGAGTTCTGCTGTGACAACCCCAAACCGGGAAAAGCAGAAAGACACAACTACATGAAGACAAAAATTTGTCGACGTACAGTCACAGTAACACAAATGCACATCCTATCAACAGTAATAATATGAATGTGTACAGAAACAAACAGGAAAAATAGGCTGTGCATACGAGGAATATGTCGAATGACACTATCACAACCCAGTTAGCAGCGGCACCCCAGACATGAAAAACGAGTGACATCTGCCCGCTGCATAACGTGCAATATACTGAGCACAAGTTCACCGGAGTGAAGTGTCGGTGCCAGAATGACTAAGGCAATAGTATGCTGTTGAAGCAGGGATAAAACCAATACACATGTGTAAGTGTCCATGTCCAGGAAATGTATAGGTTAACGGACACACAGATGTATATATAGATAAAAACGTATATATACACATAGCTATATTAATTTACATACACATATATATCCATATGGATATATATAAATGTATATATATATATATATATATATATATATATATATATATATATATATATATATACATATATACACACAAGGATATACTACGGATATATATAGATAGATATATATACGCAAACAACAGGTAGTGATATATACACATACACACAAAACAAACTATATGTCAGTGTAGATATACACAGTCACATAAATAAAACAACTGAACCACAGGGCGTTAGTACCTGCTGCTAAACGCCAGATGCGTAAACTGTAGTAGTTCCAAGCTAACACGATGATCCTTGCACAAATGAGTTGGACACTCAGTTATAAAAAGCCATTTATTGCACACAAGAAATTAAGCGCTTTCACCTACATCCAAAGTAGGCTTCATCAGAATAATAACCATTTCCTTTCAGTGATTTAAATAGTTTAAAATTGGCGCCAAAGTTTTCAAATTCTTAAAGAGATATACACTCTGTAAAAATATACTCAGTTAAACTTGCATCAATCGAAATTGATTAATCAATATCTATTAAAAACTTTTGTTATAAAATATAAAATATAAAATACCATATATGGAATATAAAATACATCATAAGGGAATCTCATTGATAGTATTCAATTATGCTTTTTGTAGAAATACTGTCATTTAAACCAGGTGGGGTTGTAGCATCAGTTAGAATCTGCCAGTATGTTTCCCTAAATGATAATGTGTTTTTTATATTACTACCTCTCGGATCTAATGTCACTGACTCTACAATCCCAAATCTGAATTGATGTTCAGATCCCTTATTTATAATATGCCTAGCAAGGGCATTTTTATCGTCACCCTTCTTGATACAATAATTGTGTGCGTAAATTCTTTTTTTAAATTTCTGTTCCGTTTTACCTATATAATAAGACGGACACTTTGTGCATTTTGCTAAATATACTATAAAACTACTGTTACAGTTCCCTTTTTTAAAGAAAATTTTGGTGCTGTTATAATTCGCTAATTTTAAACATGATTCTTCAAGAATGAAAGAACACTGTTTACAGCACCCACATCTGCTCGTATGCTGGAAGTCTACTCTATTGATGTTCTTCTCTTCTCTTTTGTGTTTCTCTAATATATTCTTAAGGTTAGGAGCCATTTTGTGTACAAATATTGTTTTTTTACCCAGGATGGCTTCCATCTCCTGATTAGTTAACAAAGTGTACCAATGTTTGCATAAAATATCTTTCACTTTGTTATGATGTGTGTTATACTCTACTATACAAGCTCTCCCATACTCCCTGTCCGTTTTTTGTTTCACTGCCATCGGTTTGTCCTTTTCATGATGTTTATTACCTAATAGTGGGAGTATATTTTTACCCCATCTGTTTAATAATTCAATACTTGTTTTCTTCATCGTAGTTTGACTGTATCCCCTGTCTGTAAATAGAGAAATGATATATTCTATCTCTTCCTTAACTTCCTTAAAAGTGTCCCTGATTGTCCCTGATTTTTTCTTGACTTGTCCCTGATTCTGTTGAAATTTGTCCCCATTTGGTTGAGAGGTCTGGGCCTGTGAGTTCGGGAATGGAGGCTATATAGTGTGTGTAGTGGTGTCAGACATCAATTTGTTGTATCAGTAGCAGCTACATGTAATAGGAAACAGTATTATCAATTATAATGCTACATGAATAACCTTAACGTATGCAAACCATGGAGGTTGTTCATGTACTACTGGCTGTGGGTCAGACCTCTCAACCAATTGGGGACAAATTTCAACAGAATCACGGACAAGTGAAGAAAACACAAGGACAATGAGGGACACATTTAAAATATTAGAGCTATTAACTGGAAACATTGACAGAATCAGAGCATATGAATTGATACACATTTTCCGAAGTAAAAAAAGTTTGTAACTCTTAATTATTGTCATTATTCATGAAGTGTAATTCACCACCTGTCCTCCAAACGTCACTAGTTTTAGGAGGGATTAAGAGGGATAGAGTTAAAATTTGAGTCAAAATCGGGGACGGCCCTGAAAATCAGAGACAGTTGAAAGGTATGCTGTGGGTATGTGTTGCCTCGACACATGTGATAGCTCTACATATAGGGTCTATAGCGCCGCCACCAGTCTGAACGGCCAAAGTGGAACCTGCTCTGTAGAACTGTCAAATGTACCAGGGCAGAACATACTTACAGCCATGCATAGTACATAAATATACATATCGGAGCAAATCAAAGCATAGTCTAGCAGCAGTATAGTTGCTTATGCTACTACATATGACATATCGACGTGTCAGGTATACAAGACCTGTAACAAGCAACCAGTACAGACACCTACAACATGAGAAGGTCCCCTAATCAGGACAGTTGCAATGGCTAGAGTATTGTCCATACCACTCAACTGTCCCTGAATGTCAGGTATGTCCCTGAGTTTGACTGAAAGTCTAACTGTGTCCTTCTTAATCCCTCCTATATGTAGTGGCTGTTGAAGGAAAGGTGGTGAATTACACTTACTGACTAATGACAATAAATAAGAGTTATAAACAACTGTTACTTCAGAATATGTGTATTATGTCATATGCTCTGATTCTGTCAATGTGTCAAGTTAATAGCACTACTTTTGTAAAAGTGTCCCTGTTTTTCATGACCTGTCCCTGAGTCTGCAGAAATGTGTCCCCGATTGGTGGAGAGTTCTGGTATTGTCACGTGATGTGTGATGAGGGACTGTCCCATGCAAAGTGGGAAAGGTGTCACTCCTACAGTCTCCCATCGTGCAATCTGAAAGGTGGTCAACATGCAGTTGGTATGCGGTAGCATGACTCGGCAGACAGCTGCGTTAACAAACTCAAGTCACATGTCAGCATTGCAGAGTATCGGTTCCCATGTATCAGGCAGATGGGAGCAGATCATATGAGGAACATGCATATAATATGAGTACGCCACTGGACAGGCCGCCGAGTCCGTACAGTCGAACGGCTGCCATCGCAAAATGGTTACACATACCCGATACTGTAGTCATGTAGTCCGATATAATACACATCACAAGGGATCGCACACATCCAGCGTGAGTGACAAATGTAAGTGGAAATGTCGGAGAGCGAGCGGCTGTAAGCGTGTTTGTCTACCAGTATGCCAGTAGTGCCCTGTCAAAGAAATGTGGAGTGTAAACATGTATAAGGTACTGTGACCAGAGGTCAGTGGTGCTTAACACTGTGCAAACCCACGCACAACAGCTCCCACCTGCTGGACTGTGCCTTACCCAGTTTGTATCCAAAGGCGTCGGCCTGTCCGCAAACAAAGAACCGCCCTATACACGTGATGGTAGAAGTACCCTGCGCACATAGCTCATGTGAATTAACAATAGACCATGGCATATGTACAGACAATAGACCTCAAACACCATACAGTGCAGACATCCAACAGTATAGCAATGTACTGGCAGATATGTCCGGACCACTGGTGTGTGCATGCCTGGCCGTCCTGTGGTTCAGTGTGTGAGCATGCCCAGTATGACTGTTACGCATGTTGCAGACTGACAATACCGTCATGTGTGTGAGCATGCAAAGTATGGTCAACTGTATTGCATGTGTCACATATCTAGTTAGTACTGTGTTGCTGACCCCTCCATTCTACACAGAGAGGTGACATGCTGTGTCTGCAGGGTAGCCAATGGTCATGTGGCATTGATAGTTGCTACATGTCTGTATAGCGTGGGGGGACATGCAACCACAACCACAGTCCTACACAGCACCGTGGGTGGTGCACATGACTCTCACATGTGTAGGTGTGATGGGGGCACAGCCAACAGTTGTACACATCTGCTGCTACTGTACTGGTCTGCCGGGTACTCCATGTCAGTGTGTGGACCTACCTAAATTGCTGGTTGGAGGGATACCAGGGTATGTCAGTTCCCAGCATTAATTACCAGCACAGTGGTGTTGGACGTCCTATTACACATCCTACATCAAACAGCCTGGCCTGCTGTCATCTGTGTGTGTCATAGGGGGTTGGGGTCAGTCATTGGGCATATCCATAGGCCATCGTTTATCATTTGTCTGTATTGGTCCACATCTGTCCAGCTGCATGGAACGTGTGTGGGCTGTGCGGACACACATGATGGTCAGCCCATAATCTGCAGTGGGTTAGGACACCCTGTGTACTACAGCCTACCATTGTGACCCCTGTATGTGCTACATAGGTCATGGTGCCACTATGGATGTGTACTGTCTGCTGCCCTAACATATGGCCACCACAGTCACTTGTATGCTCACATACATACCAGAGCAATGGGTAAGTACACATTCTAATACAACTGCCACTTGTTAGGTCAACAGACATACCCTGGTTGTGTTACGGACTGGAGGACAGTGCTGGAGTGCTGCCTATGTCAGATGCACACAGTGCACCTCCCATACATGGCCGAGCACAGGTACTGTCATGTTTGGCATCCATTGTACTGTATGCTGGTTAGAGAGGGGAAATCCGTGGGTACCTACTGTGTCAGTGCATATGCCTTGTGTTGCCTCTTTGCCAAGGGCAGGTCATACTGTGCATGGGCTGTCACCGACTTTGCCCTACTCAGGTAGTTCCTTCACCAAATCACACTGTGCCTGTATAGGCCTTGGCAATGGTGTTGGGCTGTGTGGCCCTGCCCCATGCTGTTCCTGCTGCAACTGTTACTGCAGGATAAGATTGTGCAGCATAGCAAATGCCATAACAAGTGCACCTCCTATACATGACCAAGCACAGGTAGTGTCATGTTTGGCATCCATTGTACTGTGTGCGGGTCAGAGAGGGGAAATCCGTTTGTACCTACTGTCTCAGTGCATATGCCTTGTGTTGCCTCTTTGCCAAGGGCAGGTCATACTGTGCACAGGCTTTCGCCGACTGTGCCCTGCTCAGGTAGTTCCTTCACCAAGTCATACTGTGCCTGTACAGGCCTTGGCAGTGGTGTTGGGCTGTGTGGCCCTGCCCCATGCTGTTCCTGCTGCAACTGTTACTGCAGGATAACATTGTGTAGCATAGCAAATAACATAACAACATGTATGGATGTAGCTTGTGAATACTGCAGAGCCCCAACAGATGTGTCCGGATACCAGAACTGTGAACCGAGCATCCCAAACACATGCACATGTATATGTCTTGCCTGTGCATCTGCCTTAGTATGATGTGACTGTTCAGGTGTGTGTGCATTGCTGATGGGTGTTATAAGCCACTACACCAGTGTTTACCTAGCATCCCCCACTAGGAGACTGTAGGGGATGTCCACATAGGCATTGGCATGATATAGCTGTGTCAGATACCATATATCAGACACATCACAGCTTCCAGGGCAGACAGCACACACATTCAATCTCATGCCGTGGCCATCGCATAGGGCCTAGCTGTTGGAGTGTATGCCCCTGCACTGACTGTAGGCCCTACCCTGCTCCCCGGGTGGTGCTACATGTGCAGGCTATAGCACCCAGTACCCCAGGGTACTCATCCATGTGGTTGAACAGATTCATATTGCTGGTCCACTAATCACGTGTGTGGAGAACCTGTACGTGCTCACTAGCATGTGTTGACATGGCATCTGTAAACTGGTGCAATACTCTGGATGCAAATGCCTATGAGATACCCATGATATCCCCAGTTGTGCTGTGTGAGGTACCTGTGGCTAGTACACCTAGGCCAACACATCCCATGGTATCCACTGTGATGCGTTCCCCTCGGCCTGTTTGATGTGTTAGGCACAGGTCAACAAGCTGCTGTAGGAGGTCTCTGTCCACCCCATAGTGCTTCAACATCCCCAGCCCATGTAGACCCTGGTAAGTCACCCCCGGTCTATAAAGTCTTATGTCACCCCAGTAAGGGTTGTTTGACAGCATACACATCTGCACTGCCCCAGCCTCCTGCACATGTTGGTATATGTTGCCTGCTGCAACCCGTGTCATTTGGTTGGACTGTGTCGTGAAATGTCCCTGCAGGTATACACTGGTGGTGTAGAGTGTGGACGAAACATGTGTGTATGCTGCTTGCTTGCATTAATGTACTGTTCATGTGCGGGCTGGCCATGTCATCAGCTGATTGTGCTGATCAACACCTGTTTGTGCAGCCTGTACACCCTGACTACCCCACCACTGCTGTCATCCCTCCCAATGTCACCAGGCAGGTATAGACACACCCCTAGCTTAGGTTTGCTAAGGCAGGAGCAGTCCCAAGGCACAGTTCTGCAATGTATGTACAGTATGCCTGACCCCCCCTCCCATGCTGTCAACTATATACGAGACCTGCACCTGGATGACTACACATATACACTCCAGGGACCAGCAGCACACCCTGGTGATAAATGTGATACACCATAGTCAACCTCATCTACATAGTATAGTCTTCTAATGAATAGTTATATGACCTATACCGAACCTCCAACATATTAACCACTGCTCAGTGTCGCTCAGATCCACACACAACTGGCAACAGGTGCCTTACCATCACCATATTCGATGTGCATTAACACCATGCCATGGCAGATATACATAGATCCCAGGTTATCACATACAGATCATCCGGCACAAATAGTCAATAGTGATGATGTCCCCAGACATATCTTCATATCTGTGTCCACCTCTCCATCTACATATATCACATATATTATTTGTAGACATATATACATGGACATACATATATGTATATATACATACACACATATACATGTACACACATATGTAGATATGGCATTTATATCACAACAGTGAACCACATGACAGCAATGCATTAGACAGGAATGGAAAGGAAACTACATGTGCCACCTGCATCATGTAGTGTTGTTAATATCAAGGCACTTGTGTTATGTTGCGTCACACGGGTCAAACCGTAGCAAGGGTAAGAGTAGGGCTGCTGACAGTTACTCACCAGACCTATTGGCGACTATGTTGACAACCCAGTGTCTTGGCAGAATATGCGGGCTGTGGACACTAAATAGGTCAGCAACAAAACAAACTGGACACATCCTGCAGCTAGCCACCCACAGATACCAACACATACGCTATAACTGCCAAACACACACCTGCCATGCCCTGGAATCGAGCATCTACCTTTCTAGTCTACCACACTACAGCATTATGCAGTAACAGAACACGCTACTGAGTTCTGGCATCACTGCACTCCCACAGGCATACTTCTAGGTGGATGACATCATCCGCAATGGCAAAGACGTCGAAAGGGAATGTATGTGGTGTGGGCCATCTAAAAGCATTACTCTGTCCCCAGGCAGCTGGAAACACACACACACACACACACACACACACACACACACACACACACACACACACACACACACACAGAGGCAGACACGTGGCAAGGCTGGGAGTCGAACATACACCTAACTACCTTATCACACAACAGCATTACGCAGTTACAGAACGTGCTACCGAGATTACTGAACACAGCACTCCCAGAGGCATACTTCTAGGTGGATGACATCATCCGCAATGTATGTGGTGTGAGGCATCTAAAAGCATTACTGTGTCCCCAGGCAGCTGGAAACACACACACACAGAAGCACACACTTGGCTGAGCTGGGAGTCGAACATGCACCTAACTACCTTATCACACTACAGCATTACGCAGTTACAGAACGCGCTACCGAGATTACTGAACACAGCACTCCCAGAGGCATACTTCTAGGTGGATGACATCATCCGCAAAGGCAAGGACGCCGATAGGGACTGTATAGAGAGTGAGCAGTCTGAAAGCATATTACTGTCCCAAGGCAGACGTAGACAAACACACGGCAGTGGTGTGGTCAGGGCAACTAAATATCTACGGAGCACTACAACAACACTACATAGAAACGGGACGTGCCACAGACAGTACACCCTTCAAGACAGTCAACCAGTGTGTTCAATGTAGGCATCCATCGTGACATTGAAAAGGGACATCTGTTGCCTGGATGACTACCATCGCTATACAGGTTGTCAATGGCCATGCCCATACACAGAGGCACATCACCGACACAAGGTGTCACTGGGCATGCCCACACGCTTAGTATCACATGTCCAT
Source organism: Protopterus annectens (assembly GCF_019279795.1). Classification (NCBI taxonomy): domain Eukaryota; kingdom Metazoa; phylum Chordata; order Ceratodontiformes; family Protopteridae; genus Protopterus; species Protopterus annectens. The sequence continues at coordinate 552,460,818 of NC_056748.1, forward strand.
TTGGAATGTACTGTGTATCCATCTACACAACAGCGTACTGGGCATGCTCACACACTTAGCAGTTGCAAAGGGCTGTCTTGCATGCACACAGATTCTAAACATGGAAGGGCACAGTATGGTGTTACTGTCCCCACGTACATGAAGGCCACTCACATGTACTGACCAGTACACACTCAGGAGCCATCACAGAGGTCTCAGGTGCAGATCACAGAGGTACACACCGCAGTCTACAATGTAGCCCTCAGACATCACCATGTCGTTGGACCAGCAATACACAGCCATACATTACCACAACACCGTGTGACTCATGACCAGTGGACTGTACATAGGTCTACAGCAACTGTGCAGACTACACATGTACCGACAGGGTTCCATCATGTTATGCATTGCAATGATACCACTGTACATAACCAGGTCGGCTCTACACATACCAGGGGCCCTGGGTCTTACACAGCTGTGACAGATGACTGTCACTGTACACCAAAGAACGCACATTTTTGGATATGACATACATGTAATCGCAGTGGATATGTGCATGGACCACACACACAACACATATGTTCATAGCATAGCTTTTGCTGTCCTCCGTGCAGACAAATGGCTACAGCAATCACACACATGCAAATGGAAGGTGGGTCCATGGCTATTGAATGCTAACAGTACATGAGGTAGCAATGTTGACCGAGGACACATTTCCTCTGTACTAGTTACCCATGACATCCATCATATCATACAACAGTCCATGTGTTATGTATGTCATCACACATGTCCACCAATTGCAATGCATACAAACATGGCTACATGACAGGCATGTAGGACCAACACACATGTACAATTTGTAGTTTGCATGCACCTACCATGCATGTGCAGTAGCTGATGTATGTAACTCATCTGTGCCCAACTACAACATGCAGTTGCAATGCAGCCCCATCATTGACACCTGTATATGGTGACATACTAACAGTACAGTAGGATGTACATCAGGTGTGGATGGATGTGTGTACATAAAGTGGTGATCCACCTGTGGAGATGGATGTTTGCCGGGGACAGCTCACAGGTGTGTCACATGCCATCCTACCATTACATGTGCAAACAGTATGCTATGTTACTGTTACTTGATGGTGAAGACATAAAACCTACACAGCGGTCAAGTGTTACTGACTGTAAGTCACTTGACACCTGTAACACTTACATCCTCCTGTGTGCATATAGCAGCATAATTGCCGGATGTAGCGTTGGTACACATAATGCGGCCAATACTGCTGCATGTCTGTCAGACTTATCATCATTTAGCAGGTGTATCATTCATAGTACTGCCATGGGTGTTTGCTTGTGTGACCATATATGTCACATATGGTGGGGAATACATCCCAGTTTTTACACACCCCTGTACACTGTTGTAGAGATCTGTACATACTGTAGTGTGGAAAGCATGACGTAGGCAGGGGTGGTGTGTGTATCACACACATATCAGCTATCCGTATGTGAATGACATTTGTGGTCTCCACAGTGTGTGTGTGTGTGTGTGTGTGTGTGTGTGTGTGTGTGTGTGTGTGTGTGTGTGTGTGTGTGTGTGTGTATGTATGTATGGCTGTCTGGTGCATGGAGTGAGGGTGTATGCTACCATACAGAACACACAGGATCCCTAACCCCTCATGGTGATGCAGTCTACTACTCTGTTGATGCCATCGGTCTCAGCCGTACCAGCTACCTGTACATGTTCTTTCTCTGTGTCGTGTCATGTGGGTGCACAGTACTGTGAGGGTGATGACCACATAGGCAGGGGTCCTCACCTCAACACTATGGGGTGTGCATTATAGTGTTGTTGACCCCATGAGTGTGGGCATGTTCCTGTAATGTGACAGGGTATTACTGCTACACAGTGAGGCCTCATGCTATCAAGTGGCCTCTAACATTATCATCGGCCGGACCGCTGTGTACATTCTCTGCACCATGTCAACATACCTGTGATGTGACCTGGTATGGATGTCACGTCTCTAGCCACTGTAGCCCATTTAACTGCCCACATGCTTCTGGATCAGTATATGTGTGGACATCTGTGGTATGTTAGCCTTTCCAACAGTCAGGTTGAGGCTACGTATAGCATGCTGATATTGCCATACGTGCCTGTGAGTACTCCACAGTTACACATGGGAGACTGCAAACACTGCTACCTGTAGGCACATGCAAGTAGACCATAAGAAGGGAACCAGGGCATCATTACCAACATGCTGTTACTGTTGTTACAGAGACACATACTGTGAACATATAACAATGCATGCTAAACCTGTACAACATGGTATGTTTGGTGCGTGTCAACAGTACACAACTAATGTAATATACACTTCTCTCACTATTCTTACACAAGTAATGTAATATACACTTCTCTCACTATTCTTACACAACTAATGTAATATACACTTCTCTCACTATTCTGTTCACCCTGTGCATCAGACCATTTGAGCATGTCCCTGCACCGATGGTGTGGATGACAATGATGCAGCACAGGATTCATCATATGCACAGGGTGATAATGTTTGCCAGGGGCATAGGCTGCACCAATGGATGACATCATGTGTGTGGGTAAGGGCCGGTGATATGATTGGACATGTCTGTTCAGTATGCATGTGGGTGTTGTGGTGCCCTACAGATGTGTTTGCTGTGTGCCTGTATGTGTGCACACAGTTCTGCCTCTTGCCAGGCCTACACAGGGGTATTACTGACAGCTCCAGATTGTACAGACCAGGTTGTACAGCTCACTGTGTCTGGCCACGGCCACATGACCTGTGCCTGCCAGGGGTTGAACGGGCACTACCAGGCGGAGGTACAGATTGGCTACTGTCCGATGACACATGTCCACTGGAACCATGTCCCCGCTGGGAACATCCAGGGCCACGTCCACGTGGCCTGCTGTGTCCTGGTGTGGACAGTGCAGCACCAGTTGCACTGCTACTGCTACCGGCACTATGGAAGCGGGCACGTGAGGTGGCACGCTCACGTTGACCTGCACTAGGTGGTGTAGTTGGCCTATGTCCACATGGCCTACGCCTCACTTCTACAAGATGTTCCAGCACAGACAGCTCACGCTCGCAGATTGCCATGCCACGGTCAAGGATTCCGACCATGTCACCCAATCGCCTGTCCAGAACATCAGCAATCTGCTGTTGAGCATTTGCCAATGCCTGGATGTTGTCATTTAGGGTACAGATAGCAGCCCTCTGCAGCCTCTGCCCTTCTCTGTTCTGCTGCTCAGCACGTGCCTGTGCCGCCATTACAGTCTGGAACATGTGTCTGGTGATACCAGCTGCTGCGCTCTGTCCTGCAGGTGCATGTCTGCCAGAGGTCTTCCTACGAGCAGCACTGGCCATATGCCTGTGTGGCACATCTGCAGTCATTTCATTGACACCATGGTGTGGAGAAACACCTTCTGTAGCCACCACATGTTCCTGTTCCACGCTGACAGACGCTGACTGTCCTTCCTCTATGGCCACTGGTGATGCGGTATGTGTTGGCAGCAGAACTGTGTGTGGGGAAGAGGGGGACATAGCTGGGATGGCAACCATAGGCACAGATTCAGCCCCTGACAACCCTGCCTGTACCTTATGCATATGTTCATCACTGCTAGTATCTGTGGGGACACTAACATCAGATGGACCGCAGGAGGGTAACTCACCTACATCACCTGTGAATGCAAAGAAAGACTCTAAATTACAATAGACACACACACACAGTGACAGACACACACAGTGACAGACACACACACAGAGACACACACACACAGTGACACACACACACAGTGACAGACAGACACACACAGTGACACACACACACACAGTGACACACACACAGTGACAGACAGACAGACACAGTGACAGACACACACAGTGACACACACATAGTGACACACATACACAAAGACAGACACACAGAGTGACAGACACACACACACACACACACACACACACACACACACACACACACACACACACACACACACACACACCATGCATGTGATTTGACGGACAACATGCAGCATGCATGTGATACAGCAGACGGCATGCAGCTCAGATATTAATAGTGTTAGTTAGCATACACATAGACACACACACAGACACACACAGACACACGCAGACACACACAAGCACACACAGACACACCATGCATGTGATTTGACAGACGGCATGCAGCATGCATGTGATACAGCAGACGGCATGCAGCTCAGACATTAATAGTGTTAGTTAGCATACACACAGACACACACAGACACACCACGCATGTAATTTGACAGACGGCATGCAGCATGCATGTGATACAGCAGACGGCATGCAGCTCAGACATTAATAGTGTTAGTTAGCATACACACAGACACACACAGACACACCATGTATGTGATTTGACAGACGGCATGCAGCATGCATGTGATACAGCAGATGGCATGCAGTCAGACATTAATAGTGTTAGTTAGCATACACACAGACACACACAGACACACCATGCATGTGATTTGACAGACGGCATGCAGCATGCATGTGATACAGCAGACGGCATTTAGCTCAGACATTAATAGTGTTAGCATACACACAGACACACACAGACACACACAGACACAAACAGACACACGCAGACACACCATGCATGTGATTTGACAGATGGCATGCAGCATGCATGTGATACAGCAGATGGCATGCAGCTCAGACATTAATAGTGTTAGTTAGCATACACACAGACACACACAGACACACACAGACACACCATGCATGTGATTTGACAGACGGCATGCAGCATGCATGTGATACAGCAGATGGCATGCAGCTCAGACATTAATAGCGTTAGTTAGCATACACACAGACACACACAGACACACACAGATACACCATGCATGTGATTTGACAGACGGCATGCAGCATGCATGTGATACAGCAGACGGCATGCAGCTCAGACATTAATAGTGTTAGTTAGCATACACACAGACACACACAGACACACACAGACACACCATGCATGTGATTTGACAGACAGCATGCCGCATGCATGTGATGCAGCAGACGGCATGCAGCTCAGACATTAATAGTGTTAATTATCATACACACAGACACACACACAGACACACCATGCATATGATTTGACAGATGGCATGCAGCATGCATGTGATACAGCAGACGGCATGCAGCTCAGACATTAATAGTGTTAGTTAGCATACACACAGACACACACAGACACACACAGACACACCATGCATGTGATTTGACAGACGGCATGCAGCATGCATGTGATACAGCAGACGGCATGCAGCTCAGACATTAATAGTGTTAGTTAGCATACCTCCCTGGGGTGCACACTACAGCAAGCAGGTGTCATATCAGTAGCCATGCAGTTCACACAATCGTGGTAGTATGCATGCATCCCCATGATACACAATGTGGACCAGAACAGGATAACAGTACACATGGCTGATGTGACCTTGACATGTAATCTGCTGACGTGTGCATTAACATGCATACATGTCTGACACAATGGTGCCCTGACACATGTACAGTGTCGTAATGGGCATCACATTGCGATGTTGTCTGTATGCCCTACAGATAGAATGCATGTTTAGCAAATGTGCATGAGCATGGAAGGGTAGTGTGAGCCATCTACATTGCTATACAGTGTGAAGTACAGACACTGTGCCATTGAATGGCATCAAGAGGCATCTATATTGCTATACAGTGCATAATATGTACACATTGCATAGCCATAATTGCATGCATACCCATGACATAACTGTGGATTGTGACCCACGATGCTGAGGTGTATACACACCAAACCATGCTGTGTCATGTGACATGTCACTGGAGGACCTACAGATGACACCCCTGCACAACTACTACAGAGTTTTAGCTGCCTGGCAATCATGTCCACACATAGCAGACTTGTCAATTCACCATGTCCCACATGACATTGATGTACCACACACACGAGGTGCACAGCTAACGGTGATATCCTACAGCAGCAAGGGAAATGTACAGTATCTGTGGCCTGATGTGGTGTCAATGTCCGTGGAAGTAGGTGACTACTGTCATGCTATGACACAGTCTTGATGTGCAACACATCTTATATGGTAGACTTCAGTGACACCTCCACTAGCTGTGCACAGGCTTTTAGGATGTCCAGTGTACCACATCAACTGTATAATCAGTCAACTAAGGCTATAAATGGACCATGTGTGGACAATGTGCAACAGGGTGTATACACATCACATCTACTGTGTGGCTACATGTCTTTGGCCATCCCCCATGGCCATGTGTGCACATATGTTGGCCAAATGTGTGTGATGGCGGTCTATCTCACATGTCTGTGTTGTCACATATGACATACACCCATAGATGTCAGATATGTCACCATCCACAGGGCTATGCAGACAACGGGTTGTATGTTTGGGGTATGGGTATGGGATAGTGTGACAATATTGCAGCCAGAACACTACATGTCTGGGACATGTCAGATTGCACATCACAATGTGTGCACCCATTGCAGGGGCATATAACACAATGGTGACTCCTGTGGGCTGCCCATATCACAGTTCACTGTGTGATACTGTTTGCATACCATGCGTGTTGTTCCAAAGTATAGTACATATGTCCACACATGTAGCAATGACAAATACTGTGGGTTCATGTCAGTGTATCATTTCGTTTGTATATATTGCACATGGGTAGCCAGTGTGAATGATGGGTGATGTGACCTGTATATCACGACTGGACCGAACATCAAGTGTACAAGTGTTAACTGGCCACATGGCGAATAGATCTATGCTTTAACATGCCTGATACTAATGACAGTCTCACCTGCAATGGACTGATGTCTGTGCGGCATGCCAGAGGTACCTGTATAGGGGTGACACAGCAGTATGAACATTATCCATGACTGTATGACAGCCACAGGGTGCACTGTGCATGTTAACACATTCGCCTGTACAATAGCATATAGTATGCAGATGTGTGCATACACAGGGTAGCATACTGTAGTATGCAGCATGTGTGTCAACATACCTTGCATATGATGTTATATTACATAATGTACAGTGACACATGCAACTAAATGGGATATAATAGCCATATGTGCAGTCCTGACTTACCAGGCAACTCCAGGCTCATTGGTTGGGAGACACACACCTCTACGATGGCAGCTAGTGTTTGTGGATGCTGTTCTGAGAGTGCCCCTAAACTGGCCAGTAGCTCCTCAGTGTGTGCGAGTTGGGGCTGGTGGCCCACCACCTGTTCCACCTTGTTCCCTGGCGATTGCAGTGGCATGCAGTTTTGCATGTCGTATAAAGTCCATGCAGTGTCTGCGCACCTGCTGGTAGGTGCAGTTATGGCCACCCACATCATTCACCCTCCTGCGAAGATCCTGCCACAGGTCATCATGCTGCTGGGCATGCTGTGGCACATGGCTGAACAACACCTTGTAGTTCTCATGGAGGTACGGGATGAGGACATCATCCTCATGGCAGCTGTACACTGGCAGGCGTGTATGAGGCATTATCTGTAAGACATAATGATGGTGACAGGTCACAGTATCAGAGATGTACAGAGATACTTCTGCACATACATTTCTAGCAAATCTAGTGCATCTGCACAGTTATCTTTGCAGATCATCATGACACTGACATGACTGACATGTTTGTGTCACACACATGTAACACCCGTTATGCACTGGATATCATCACCATATATATGTGTCACCTCATTACATTGTTCATACTCCATGTGAATGCTGTCTTGATGTGGGCATGTCTGTTTGCCTGCACTGGTGTTCTTACCTATCAGCACATGCCTGGATGTATCCATGGTAATGCTGTTGACCTTGATGCCGTGTATATGTCACATATCAAAACATACACTGCCTTAATGGACTTGAGCAGTGACAATGCACACATACGCATGGAAACCTTTACATGCATGTGTTTTGCCATATACATCTACACGGCACTGTACAGCTGTTCAACATCCTGTCACAGATTGCCTGTGTTGCACATGTGATAGACATGGGACAATGGCTAGTCAGACATCATTCGCAGGGATGGCTATCAACTATAGCATGCACGGGCAAGGTTTCCTATCTGTATCCGACAGCCATTTTGCCATCACAAGGTGCATCAGTGCCACATTACTGATCCAGACAGTTGATACTACATCTACCATGCGGTCATCACACCATGTATGACAGAGATGACATGTGCAGCTTTGATGGACAGGGTTGCATGGTATGGCGGGAGTATGTCACATGTATGGCACAGGGATCTGTCCAGCATGTGGCGATCCTAGTAGTAGGATGGTGGCTGTCCATGACGTATGTCTTTCAGATCAGGATATGGACATGTAGCATGTCCAACATCATAGTGTAGCACATGTCTTTATGCAAGGTAGACAGCATGCTGCATAGTGGAGGTGAGAATTGTGAAGGCTGGTATTGCCCATCCACGCATGGCCAATACTCCTTAAAGGTGATATGTGATCCAATATTGGTCACCCGAGTGCTGTGTATGCCTGTCCAATGATCTCCATGCTCATGGATGGCACCCTGTCATGACATGGGTACCTCGTATGACTACCTAAGGGGCCTGGAGATGTCACCAACTCAGGAAGGTGAACTGCACAGCACCATCCCTTACACAGTGTCCATAATGTTGACCGCAGCCTAGGTGGTAGTTAATGGGTACAGGGATATTCACCTAGCGGTGACAATGCTGATATCATCAGTCAGAATGTGCACATATGTCACACACCTCACCCACAAAGCCCATTCTGTATGTTGTTCACAACACTGAGGCAGCTATTGCTCATAGGTCATGGCCATTCACATCCTTACATACACAGATGCCTTACATTTGTCTGTGTGGTATGGGCTACAATGAGGGTGGAGTACAACACATTAACCCTGTTTTACTGTAGCTGGCACTGGTGTGATATGCACATGTCACTCTGGCATCTTTTATAGTGTTGATTCTGTCAACAGGGCACTGGTAGAACACTCCTGTGACATACGAAGGTATATGTAGTCAAACATCCGTACTGTCATGTACATCTGTACTGCTAACATCTACATTGATAATGGTTCATGGACTTGCATACCATACTCAGCAGGGTAATAGTGCGGTGCCACCAGTTATGACTGTCGTCACCACTTGTGGGTTGATATTATCCAACACCCTATCTGTATTGTATTTTCATGCTCAGCACTTGTTCAGAACTTGTGAGCACTTCATGAGCTACCGATTAATATAGCATCCATTCCACACCATTTCTCACAAGTACACTGTCTGTCCTTACATTTCCAGCTTGCTTACAGTACAACAGCTGTTGTACACACGTAACTCACATATCTTGTGAGACATGGTTGTATATACAGGCATGTCCAACTGTCACGTACCAATGCTATTGCCTGTCTATATGATGAATATGTCGTACATGTGGCAATAGAGCAATTGTCTCATGTACACAGTCAATGCTCACCTCCCAACCTATGACACTACAGCCTGTGGGAGATGCACATATGCAGCCCTGTTGGGGGTAATGCTGTCACCAACCCTGACTAAACCTGACAATCATGTGGGGATGTGTAACATTCACAACACACCCCACTCATCACATAGTCTCACAAGATCTCCACCACCACAGGCCACACATATGAGTACAACTTGTGCAGTACCTCTCCATACTCTGTGTAGGCACCAAAGGCAGCCCCCATCACCAAACACAACAACAATAACTTATAGCCCACAGACTCATGTGTGCCCATCACATACAGCCAATAGGGTGTTATAACATACACAACACACCTGTCATAGGTGACTCTGTAGGCGGTCACACTGATGTTCCTCTCAGCAGGCTACACAAGGCGATAGTCACTTACATCTTGCTGTCGGGTAACTGGTTCTGCAATATAACCTATGCACCCATGCCACACCTCACCAAGTACAATTTGACTGTCATTCTCCATGTTAGTGTGACTACCCTGAGATGCAACTTCACAGACTACGTGTGCAGGGACATGCAATAGCTCACCGGTCTTGTAGCCCTGAAGGTATGGGCCAAGCCCTGGGGAGCATTATGCATTCATCCGGACCTGTTACCACTGTACAATGACTGACTGTGTCATTTCAACAGTTGCCTATGCTTCTGCTGTCATTCCACAGGCATCTGGTATCTGTCCGCTTTGACTGACATGGTCAACAAAACACGATGCTTTGGCACAGATGACCTGCACCTGTCAGCCCTGGGAGTACAGATAACATGTAAGGCTCTTGCTGCTTCTATATTGCCTGTCTTGCACAGTTTCCCATAACATTCACCACCAGAACAGGAACAGGCAAGCAAAACATGGGGTCATGTGACGCAAAGCTTGACATCTTCATCTCTGACACACACAGGCAAGGCACTCCTTATAATGGACCACTTCAATATCTCTGCAGTGACTGGGACCTGTCTCTAGGCTCTGCAGAGCACACCTGCAATGACAGGTTATACACAGACCATACCTTTCAGTCATGTAACCTGGACCGGCACACCCACGGCTGAGGTGTTCCCATATTCCACTATGTTGTACACACATCCTGGCTAGTTACTTAGCACAATGCATCAGAGGTGCTCCACATGCAACTTACTGTGGCCAGAACTGCTATACACATTGTAACAAGCTACGGATTCACCAACATACCTCACGGTTACCAGACCTCATTTCTTGGTGTACTGGACAGTAGGGTTCAGACAGGTACTACTGATGTGAGACTGACACTACCTCACACTTAACTGGGATAGCCACTCATGTACCGACACATTAGGCCAACGCTGTCCGGGATTCATAACCTCCACTCGGCTGGATCAACCCATACACACCACCTCCAAGACCAACAATATCCTTGACATGGACACTACCAACATGTGACTGGTGCTCCACACCTGGGGTTATCCTCTCATTGGTGGATTCCAAACATATGCTAATCACCCTTGTTATCCACATCCCGGCACCACACCCGTCACAGCATACACAGTACAAGAGTACTACAATGCCTACTACAGACGTCTTATGACAGCAGTAGTTAACATCATGACACCCGTGCAGATGGACAATGCACATACAAACGCTGAAACATACCCCAGTGCACTTCATTAGCACTTACACGACTGCATGGATCATGCTATTCCACACAGAGCTATGATGGCACCCACCAGATAACGGACGCCACTCTGGGGGTCCAGTTCCATGGACATAATTTACAACAACAGTTGGAGGCTGTTGCAAAGTGGAGTACAATCCCATGGGTGGTGTAACTCACTGGTCAGCCTCAGTAGGGCTACAAGATCCCTCATCACATACTCCAAAACTAGCTATGTAAACATTACTGTGACACATTCCAGGGTGTACCACAAGGCATTATGGAGCTATGTCAGTAGTCAATGGCAATACCCACAGCTGCTCTGACATACAACAGTTACTCAGGAACATTACAGAACCAGGTCATGTTGGCAACATGCTGGTGGATGGGTTCAATGCTAACATTACACCCTCTCACTCCCTACAGGGCCACAATCCATGCAGGAACATTGCGGTGTCCCTGCGGTCACACCTACACAGTACTAACCTGCACTCTATATGGCCTGGAACACTGGCCCCATGTGACCGCCCAACATCCCAGGCTGTGATTTACACAAACCTCTGAACGGCATGTCTCCCCACTTGGCCACCATATTCAGTAATAGCCTTGTATCAGACATTGTGGCCCCTGAATGGCACACAGCAACAGTTATCACACTCCACACAGGTGGCGGCACAATGCAGAAGGGGGACTATTGCCCTATACACCTGACTGGACTGTTCTGCAAGGCTAGGGGCACATCATCATGGAAGTCATTCACACAGATATTGGTGGGCTCCGGTCCTTTGATGGCACCCAGGTTGGACTTGTTAGGGCCAGAGCATGGCTCCTACACCTGGTGGACTCCTTTGATACAGTTACCAGGGTAGTTGATGATGGTAAGGGGGTCCACACAACCTACATTGTCCTCTCATTGCCTTTCAGCACCGTTCTCCATTCTGGTATTGACAACATACACATCCACCTGCACATCGACCCCTATGTCTCAGGATGTTATGCAAAGTGGCTCACAGACAGGACACACACAATGAGGGTAGCATACCATAGTACCTACTGTATTTCAGTTACACTTGGCGTACCACAGTCCTCAGTCATAGGGCCCCTCATGTTTGGTATATGCTTCCCTGAGGTACAGGCTAGCATAGAGGGACTTTCCCTGCCTAGCTTTACAGACAACTGCATACAAAGCACCATGATTGATCCACCAGCTGAAACTGACTCCCTCCATAAGGGTGTCACTGTGATGGATACCTGATATCAATATCATGGCCTCAAGCTGCATGACACAAGGTGCATGAACATCCCCTTTGCATTACACCATTCACCCAATGACTATCACATAAGTGGTAGTCAGCTACATACATGTCACATTGTATGTGATCGTAGTACACACGTATGTCGCACCCACTCCTTTGATAACCATATTGCCACTGTGGTGTGGATATCCTTCTACATGGCCACACTTATCTGTACTGGGTTTGTAGCTGGAACATAGGCACCCATTGTACCTCTGAACTCCAGATGTATACACACAAATTCAAGGGTACAGCACCCCGTTTAGGGTGTACCTTACACAACCGCTACGGCTTTACATACCACAACATTAACACGCCATGACGTTTATTGAGCCCCGACGGTTGACGTATGTGGCAGAACGATGGACACCATGTCTGTACACATTTGCATACTACATACTCAGGGGTGACCTCCGCTGAACAGACAGGGCCCATATCCACAACAATATTCATGGATATACTCCACATAAGCAACATAAGCAAAAGCCACTGTCAGCAACATGCTCATGGATATGTGCACACATGCAATGATGAGTGGGATGTGCTTGAGGGTTACATACCCAAACCAGACACTCACCATGCTTTGGAACATGATTCCTATGTACATCACGCAGGGACACTCAGTAGCACTGTTCATGTGATACCTCACTTGGTGGATGGGAGACACATGTACGCCAGGGATCACTGCAGTGGATGTACTGTGCAGAGGTGCAGGTAACACATGGCTCTGCTGTTCACAGACAGGACACTACCCTAGACAGGTGCCACTGGTGTGAACACTGTAGTTGAGTTTACACATAGACTTGCCAGACTGCATAGTACCCCACTATGAACCTGTGAAGCTATTACATGTTCTTTGTGCATGGTTAATTGAGTAGCTCTTCCATTTAGATTAGCTATCATGCTATTACAGTGTCCCATGAATACAAGCCATATGTATCCTGTTATTGTATATTGTACATGCCAATAGATGATACCTTTGGTATGCATGATATGCCTGTTATGCTGTGTAGAATATCTGACATATCTACCTACAATACTGTACATTACACATATTTTACATAGTATCCCATAATGCAAAGCATACTTACACAGTGGGACCACCTTAGACATGTCATTGTCGTTATATGCCCATACACATGCCTACTGTGACAGTATATCGACATATACTATCCCCTGCTATGGTACGTACTTGTTGGACATACCCTACCACTGACGGCGGGTGGTATGGAATTGTTCTGTTTAAAGCCCTCATGTAGCATCCCTTGTGGTGTCTGTGATGTTTACCTTGTGGCCCACTGCAGGACACACAATTTCTACAAGCGTTACTATGCTCAGCAAAACATCAGTACATAATACCTTTTCCCACTTTATACATTGCGGACATTTTTAATTAATACAACACAGGCTATACATACACTAACATAATTAATACAAAACAGGCTATACACAGACTTACCTACCGAGTGTTCTACATACCTTGTTATCATTCTGGACTTTCGTGACTATCTCTCTTACACTGTTTAAACAGTTCTATGGTATGAGCATATGGTTTGAATGTCTGGCAAGTAATCCTTATATACGTCGATACCTGTAACATGTGGTTTCCTGCCGCCAATTGGTGTTCCTGAGTGACTTATTACTTGCACATCAGCTGTGCAGCTACTCCATTCACCAATTATGCGGCAACAGTGGGGTATAATTGAATTCTCCACTTGGGCATTGCCCATTTGCCCTACCTTCGGGGAGATGGCCTGTATTGTTGTGAGTAATTGCAACTGCTATGTGTAGAGACACGGATAGTTTGGATTCATGTCCCCCGTGGATTGTGTGTGACAGCTAGAGAATGTGGTTCTACATGTGAGTGTACCTGTCATCCCAACCATCTGATAAGGGACTATTGCAAACAAAACCTGTAACATTGCCGTTTGTTCCATTATACAACAGCTACAATTTCACATGGCGCCTTTAAATGTGTCTCTCACAAGGTATGTTAACGCTTCTGCAGATGTAATTGACTGACTGGATGTTTGTGCTGTAATTACAATCTGTATTGCTATAGTTTTGTGTTTGTGGGGGATGTAGGTGGGTGTACGTAGCATATACAGGTTAGTGGGGCTTGCATTTCTACATATTCCATATATGTGTGTGGGCTCCTTCCATAATTAAAGAGCTATCAGTTAGTAGACTTTTGTTACGGGCATATACATTGGGCCGTTGTTAATTGGTTTCTATATAGTATGCAGGTGAGGTTGATACTTCCATACCTCTGGAATTACAGCGATATGTAAAGGAATGTTACTAAATGACTGCTGTCCCGTGTATTTCTGTCCCAGATATTTGCAGTCATTGCAGTTGTGTTGGTAACTGAACCTCTTTGGCATGGGTTGCCACCTTTTCAAATGGCCATTGTGGGACACTTACGGGACACACATCAGTGTTTACAGGCCGACACATACCCATGGTCAGTACACAGGATAGCACATACTTTTATCCTCAATAAATACTTATTGTTGTAGGACTTGGGCTACTTATCATATTGCATGTAACATTTACGTTTCTTACATACAGGCATAACTATTTAATGCAACTATTGCATAACATATGGGACAAAATAATGTCCTACAATCTCGGACAGTTGCCCTTTGTAATGTTTTATGTCAGGACACAACTGCCCAGGGAGGGGCTGTCCCTCCTAATGTGGGACAGGTGGTAACCGTATGCCTACGGCTAGCTATAACCACACCTACCGTAATGATCTACCTCCGAGTTGACACTGACAGACACACGATGCAGACACACACACACACACACAAATTACAGTCACATGGAAACGCACACGGCACCCTCAACACACACATACACAGACTACGGCAATCACAAACACAGTTGAACACAGTACCTACGTGGACCACAACACTAGCAGCGGTAACTAAATGTCCCTTCATATCGTGATAATATTACTCACGGTTCTAGTGTTCCAGTACTGTGTTCTTTTGGTCTTTCAGCCTTGTGGTTATGCGTGTCAGTATGTGACACATTCCATAGTTGGCGGTATCCTATTTATTTGTACCTCCAAGGTTTTATGAATGTCGTTGACCTATCTATATATTTGCAGATGTCAGTGAATCCGTATATATCAACATATATCTCTCTATCACCCTTTCTATCTGTATTATATATATGTATATATATATATATATCTATATCTATATATATATATATCTCTGACAGGGAAAGTGACAGGCAAACTACACCTTTCATTGTGTACTTGTCGGTGTATACTGTTTCCTGGACTCCGCACATTTGTGTCTGAACCTGTCACATTACACACCTGCCGTAGGTACACCTTGGCTACCATAGTGTTAGGTGATTGTATACATGATTGCGTGTTCTACTCCTGGCAGTGGTCGTTTTACCCTACAGAGCAGGCGCTATTAGTACAGGGGTGAATAATGCTGGTTTCACCTGTTCTGGACATCATTGACCGTGATCTGTGTGATATTCAGAGAAGCTTAGCCCTGTTTCATGCATATCCGTATAGTCATATTTAAACGACGCTTACCAGCACTGAGCAACGCATATTCCCGCTAACGTGTGCTAAACATGATCTGATGACCTGCATCCAACATGCATTATTCATGCCTTCAGGATTATGTTACATCCCTTGCAGGACGTGGGACCGGGAACATGCACGACGGTCACTGCATTTACCACTTGGCCATCTGGGATTTGTATACACGTGTTATGGCATTTTGTATGTGGAGTATACTACGGCTGTTACTCCATACTGCACTCACATGGGTAACTCGTTTAGTTTACCTATGGATGAGTCCAATTAATGGTTTGTCCATGTGATGTTTACTGGATGTGCTCCAGCATTGAGTATGTATATCACAGTGAGCCACACACGATAATGTGCTACACCTTCAAACAACCGTTGGTGGAGCATGCTGGGGTGACGAATACCTGTCATGGGTACACCCCATGCCTTGACACAACATCCATGATTACATTATGTGGAGCCCCTCATTAACACAGCAGGGAATCCATGCAGAGTGTGTGGAGAACAGTGCTTACACACATGTGATCCCGCAATTGCCTCTGCTCCACTGAGCGACAGTTGGTTACTCAATGTTGTGGCAACAGCAGACACTGTTTGCCTTGTTTGGTGTATGGCCTCTGACAATCGGGCATGTACCTACCAATGTACCTAGGAACCTATACACACAGCACCAACATATGCTGATAGGCGCATGTACTGTTCAGGTGTTGACATTCCTTGTTCCAATAGCTGTTGTGTGTACAATGTTTGAGGGCTGCCTATGTAGGATTCACACAGTAGGCCACCTATACATTACAATTTACAGGTGGTCATGTGTGTGTGCCATCCATTTTACTGTGTGTGCAGGTGGAGAGGTGTGTCAGTCCATAGGGGCTTACACTGTCAGAGTATGTGCTATACGTTCTCTCTTTGCCAAGGCGTAGGCATACTGGGCACGCCTCCATCTGCCTACTGGGGCTGGCACAGGGTGTTCATGGTCTGAATCCCTCTGTGCCTGTGATGGCCTTGGCAATTGCGGTGGGCTATGAGGGCCTTCACCATTTTGTCCCTGCTGCAGCTGTTTCCACAGGATCATATTATGTAGCATGGCACATACTATGAAGATGTGGGCACACATGCCTGGAGAGTACTGCAAGGCTCAACCAGATGTGTCCAAGCAACGGAACCATGATTTCAGCATCCCGAACACATGCTCTATGATGATTCTGGTTTGTGCGTGTGCTTCATTATGGCATTCTTGCATGGGTGTGTGTGCATTTCTGATGGGAGTCATCACCCATGGCTCAAGTGCATAGCCAGCATCCCCAACAAGGTGGCCATCCCCCTGACAAATACCTGATACAGCTGTGAGGCATGCCAGATATGGGAGTCATGGTAGCTTCCAGGGCTGCCAGCACACACATCCATGATAATGCCCTGGGCATTGCACACGACCTGGCAGCAGGGGTGGCCCATGCTATTGGACTGCCGGACTGCAGCCCCCTCAACTTCAAACTAAAAAAATAAAAAGAAAAAAATATTTAAAAATTTTGCGGACTTTGCGCATTAATCCAGACTGCTGCTGAGATAGTCTGGAGCATGGAGCATGCGCAGATTGTCTCAGCAGCAGTCCCGATTGAGAAACGTGGACAGGAGCGCTCCCACAAGTCTATGCAGTTTTAAACTGCATAGACTGCCTGGGAATTCACTGGGGAAACGTGTCGGGGTCAGACTGGAAGGTCGGCAGTCAGGAGTAGGATCTCGGGTCTGGACTGGAGTTTGCTGCAGGGGAAGATCTCGTGATGAGCAGGGTCGGAGTTGCGCGGGTTTTCAGCTGCAGTCTCGTCAGGGGACAGGGATTTACTGGTGGTTTTGCGGACAGGGATTTAGTACAGGACCAGGTAAGTGTGTGTGTGTGTGTGTGTGTGTGTGTGTGTGTGTGTGTGTGTGTGTGTGTGTGTGTGTGTGTTAGGCTCATGGTGGTGTGGAATACCTCAGGCTTGAACCCTGTACCTTGTATGCAGGTGTTAAAGACCTGAATTCCCCACCCACCACCATTTGTAAAAAAATTGCAGATTTTTGCCTCATATTTGATCTGATCTGTTCCTCATAATATCTGTGGTTTGTAAATGTTGCAATGCTTGATATTTGATGGTGCAGTGGTAGCACTGTTGCCTCACAGCTGCAGGTTCTTAGGTTTGCTTCTTGGCTGGGGTGCCTTCTTTGTGGGGGGGGGCTGTATCTTCTCCCTGTGTTTGTGTGGGTTTGCTTTTGTGTCCTCCCATGTTACAAAGACATGTCTGCATTATTTCTTCCTGGGCCTCTGCTGAGAATTGTTTTTTTTGTTCCAAGTCAGACTGTCCTGATTAACAAATGTTAAAATTGACAGGCATTTGAATTTCAGACTTCATGTTTCTGAATGTTTACTTCCTTACATATTTGATGGTGCAGTGGCAGTATTGTTGCCTCACAGCTATAGGTTTTCTGGTTTGATTCTTGGCTGGGGTGCCTTCTGTGTGGAGTCTGCATCTAATCCCTGTGTTTGTGTGGATTTGCTCTGGTGTCCTGCCATTTTACAAAGACATGTGTCTACAGTATTTCTCCCTGGGCCTCTGCTGAACATTGTTTTTGTTCCGTCATTAGTAAAATTGACAGGCATTTGAATTTCAGACTTCATATTCTTCAGAAAATACATAGTAAAACAACTTTTTATTCTAGCAATAAATATATAGTAACACAACCTTTTATTATAGCAATTTTTTAAGTTTATAAGATGGCTATTTGAAATTTGTCCTTATTTTTGGGACTGTAATACCCTGTTAGTGGCTTTGTCCAGGTTTTTTTGTGCTAAGGTTGACAGCTATGGCAAGAACTGAATTCACTGAATATGTTTGAGGGCTGTATTCCCTCATTACTGGGTTTGTCCAGGTGTTTTGTGCTAAGAGGTTGACAGCTATATTGAGAACTGAATTCATTAAATGATAGCCATTTAAGTTTCAGTCTTCCTCTCTTTCACAAAGCAGCTGATTTGGCATTGTGGTATGTTGCTCTTGACTGTTTTGCACAGGGACCTTGGTAGTAAAATGTACGGTGGTAACACAGCATTTTTCTTTCACAAAGCAGGTGACTTGGCATAGTGGTATGTTGTTCTGACTCTTTTGCACAGGGACCTTGGCAGTAAAATGTATGGTGGTAACACAGCATTTTATTCTAGCAGCTTTCCAAGATTATACAAGCAATGTTTAATGTGCCCCTGGTTTTTGCCCTTTTGACCCACCCCAATAAATTTGGCATTTTCCAGACTTCTTGTGCTGCGAAGTTGAGATGCAGTTGAGTATTGAGTAGATTTTACAAGGAGCTGAGAGCTGCAGGGGAAGAGAAGTTTAGTGCTGATTATGCTAAATCAGCTCACATTGCTAATAGCACAACAGGTTGTGTACTTGATTTTGATGCAGAAGGTTGTTGGTTCTACTCCCATAAGGGGTGAATGCTGCCGTACTGAAAATTAAGATACTAACTATGAGCCTGTTATCAGTTTGCCATCCATTTCCTATTGCAATATTACTAGCTTATTTTTAATGTAATTTAGGCAATTTATTCCTCAGGGGCATCAGACACTTTATTTTTCGATGAAACCATGAAATATAAAGGTGATTGCTAGCAGCAACCTCTTCATTACAGATTTATTTAAAGTGGAATTATTTAGATGACTTTTTTACTACTTCAGAGATTGTGCATATTTACTGATAATGGTGAACTGTAGAATTGTGCATATTTACTGATAATAGTGGACTGTAGAAGTTTGAGTAGACTTTTATGATGGAAATGTTCTGAATTGGACAGTTTTGTTTCATTGTTTACTGGAAAAATGTTCAAAGCAATAGGAAGGTGTATCAAAGAGCACATGTATGTTTCATATGCAAGGGGCCTATGATTTGAAAACAGCCCAGAATTATTTTTTATCTGCCACGGGTAAAATGTATTTTCTTTGAATGCGGGTTTTAATGTTGTTTCAATGAATGTGAGTTTCAAGGGCAGAGAAGTTTTAATGCCAAGTTTGTTTAGCAGATGTCTTAGTGTTTGTGCTGTAAAATGCAAAATAAAACTTTCAAATGAAGTTCAAATCATCATAGAAGTAAATCAGTATGCACATTAGTGTTTATGGTAAATGGAGTGAAATAGCAAAGTAATGGATCATTGGAATGGCTGCAGGGAGGCTCCATTCAACCATGGTTTTGTGATGGGGAAGGGCGGCAAACTTAGACAGCCCCAGCTGAACTATACCTCCCAACTGTCCAGATTTTCAAAGAATGAATAGATTTTTTGCTTCTTATTTTTGGTTTGTTCCTCATAAAATTTGTGGTTTTCTGGCAAATCATTTAGGAATTAAGTCACTAAATAATGACATACTAGTTTCAGACTTCATAACCTTCAGAAAAATGCATGCTAAAGTAAGACCTGTTCTATCAACTGTCCCAGTTTATAGAAGAGCAATTTTTAGTACTGTTTATATGTTCCCCCAATATATTTGGCCTTGTCCAGATTTATGTCCCAGTTTATACAAGAGCAATTTTTAGTACTGTTTATATGTTCCCCCAATATATTTGGCCTTGTCCAGATTTATTGCATTAACAGGTTAAGAGGTACATGCAAATAAATTGCTTTATAGAATTAGGCATAGCCAAACCTCTGAAATGTCCCTGATTTTGGCTCAAAATGTTGCTCTTCCCCTAATGATCCCTCCACAAAATAGCAATTCGGGAAGAAAACATGGAGGGTTTATAATTAAGAAATAACTGTAATAATCAGATTACTTTTATTTCAGAAATGCATGTAGATTATTTTATTTTGTCAGCTGCTCAAGTTAGCAGTACTAATATTAAAGTGTCCCTTCTTTGACAGGTTCCCAGCTGTATTGTGTTGCTATTTTATATTTTTACATCACATTTTTGGTCCATTTTTTTATAAAATTGTGTTTTTTTGGCAAATTAGTGACAAATAATTAAAGACTGAAGTTAGAAAATAATGACAGACATTTGAGTTTCAGATTTCATACCATTCAGAAAATTCATACTAATGCAAGACCTCTATTAGCTTTCTAAGTTTATAACAGCAATATTTAAAAAATTGTCCTTATTTTTGGGCCTTTGTCCCATTTCTTTGTATGGCTTTGTCCAGATTTCTTGCTCTGAGGTTGAGAGGTATGACAAATGTGTCAGGGCCATCACAAGTCAGCCAGAGACATTTCAAACTGTGGCATACTTGTTACACCGCACTCCCCCATGTAGTGACTCTGGATGTGTCGAAGCAAGGCAAGGAGTAGTTATGCAGTGTAAATGTGCAGAGAATCCCACCCATCCAAGGTAGACACAAGTACTAGAGTGGCTTTTCATCTGTACTTGATTTTTACAGAACGGTCTGGTTTCTGTCATATTTTTGTACTGTTGATTTATGCTTATTACTCAAAGTGCCTGTTGCTCTGTGTTTAAGTAGCAATGCTTTAATGACCATAAGGTAAGCTTGTCTGAGATCGTAAGATGCAAGTAAGCTTTAATAAGCATACTGTTAAAGAATTGCCAATATTGAAAGCCTTTCTGTTGTTGCCATGCAGAGAATACTTGACTAGATAATGTATAAGCCTTGGGTATTAAAGGACAGGATTCCATTATTTTAAAAAGCTCATTACACTTGTTGGAGACTTCCAGTCATCTCTACAGACTTTACCCGTAAACTAAACAGAATGCCAATCATGTGTGGTCCATTACTTGTACAGTAATCATGTAAGCAATGTATCTTGAGCTTGTTTCTTGTTTGCTTTTCATTTTTTACTTTCATGTTTTCCCTATGAAACAAGTAGATAGTTGTCAGGCAGCAGGTCTTTTTTGGATAAGAAACATTTTTACAAGTGGGGGCATCACAGAGATTTCTACTTTCAGCATGTTGCTTGGTACTTTAATAAAGCTGAATATAAATTATAATTAGAACTGCAGTGCAAGGAGAAGTGGTTTGAGTTGAGTGCTTCTTGTACTTGATTTTGACTGGCATTCCAGTAATGTATTTAAAAAGTAATTTATTTTTTCATGCCTCACAACCTTTTGTTTCCATCTAGATATTAAGTAAACTGTCATGCAGCCAATGCATTGAAATATTTTTATTCTTCTACACTTATTTTTGTCTTGATTGGACTCTCATAATGATGGTTTGCCACCCAGGGCAGCGTATTTAATTAAAGTTAGTTTTTGTGGTTTTGAGCATAGCTCCTCGCCTTTCTAGTTGGCCACACCCCTTCCCTTGACCCCACCCATTCAGCTGTCTCCTGCAGCCCCCCTTTGATTTGAAGTCACCAGCCGCCACTGCCTGGCAGTTGATGGAGTGGAATCCCTTGCAGTTTATGTAGCGCCTACCATGCTCACCGGGTGGTGACTTGATATGTATGTACGTGCAGTCTATCGCACCCAGTATCTCTGGGTAGTGTGCCACATGGTGGAAGTGATGCATATTGCTGGCCAACTTCTCCTGAGTTCGGGGAAAGTATATGTGCTCATTGGCATGTGGTAACATGGCATCCAGGAACTAGTGTAGTACCCTGGATGCTGATGCCTGTGAGATCCCCATTATATCTCCAGTTGGCCTTTGAAAGGTACCTGTGGCTAGTATTCGCAAGCTTACACATACCTTCATGTCCACTGGGATGGGTTCCCCTCTGTTGTTTCTGGTTCTCAGGTGTGGCCGGCAAAACTCAACTATTTGCTGTAAGATGTCCCTGTCCACCCTGTAACGCTCTACTATCTCCAGATCATGTAACCCCTGGTAGGTTACCCTTGGTCTGAACACTCTTCTCCTCCTCCTCCGGGGCCTGCGGTGGTTGTCAGCATCATCCTCCACAACACCGTCAGTCTCTAACACATGGTGATGAATCACAGCTATAGCAGCTCCCAACATGTACATTCTAAAAGTTCCCCGTGTGTTTACACCTATGGTGCAGTGTTTGGGAATACACAGGTGTGTGTAGGGTGCTTTCACACTTTATACTATTGTGCTGTGAACACCGATGATGTCATAGGGTGCGTATGTACGATCGTAGCTCCAGGGTATCTTATGTGTTTTACTACAGGAACTACTATTGTGGTGCCTTTGGTGTTGAATTACATTTGGCTGCCGTGGATTACCTCTTGCCCTTCCCTTTACATTTCTTCACGTTTCACCTACCATTTTCTGGCATGCATCCAGCAGCCTGCTTTCATTTGTACTTTCCTAGACCTGGCTTATCTTGCGTAATGTGTTCTATTGCCGGTCTACTGTAGGTTTGCTTTGCTCTGCTATGGCAGCTCTCCTTTCTTTGCAATCCGACGCCTCCCCTATCCTGTTTTGCATGTTTCTGCGAGCAGACTTGTCAGCTGCCGTCGATTGCCCGCTGTGAGTTAATAGGTGTTAATTGCTCAGTTGTACTCCAATTACCCTACTGCGGCATTTCCTTCTTTTCTTCCCCTGACCTTCCTGTTTGTGCTATGGTTCGCGGCGCTTGCATCCACTTACCGGGTTTCGGGCACGTTTTCATCCCCGTACACATGCACTTTCAGGCACCATATGTGCTCTCAGCTAAACGATTCTATACCTACCTCCCCACCCCTGTCCTGCAGCTTTGCTTAGCAATGGCCAGGCCAGATTTGCATTGCTCCAATGTGCTTACAGCTACGGTGGCACACCCCACTTCTGATGTCATGTATACCTCTGAGACACTCCTCGGTGTTATAGCGCTGCGCCGTATGGTTCATCTTTAATCCGGCGGGACGTTTGCGATTCAGTATTACCTGCCTCATTTGCATGGCATTGACTACTAATTCATAGTTACCGCGCTGAACACTGTCACAGACCCTTAGCAACCCTTGCAGCTTGGTTGTGGTGCTTGGTTGTGGTGTACCATGCATACCATTGCATATTATGGTGAAATCCTGATTTGCATTACATTGCGATTTTATGACATTTGTATATATTTTCTTTGTGTTCCAGTTTGCGCACACATGCCCTGCTTTTGTACTTTGCGTTAATGTGGACATGACATTAAATGTTGTTTTTTAGGTGTTGTGCATCTTTTCTTATGCCATTGGCTGTGTATTTAGCCATTGGCATATGTTAACTTTGTAATACATGAGTCTGGTCCACTTCCTTAGCTCCGATGTTCTGTTTGGGAAAATGTAAACCGTGTTTTTTGGTTTACATTTCCGTGGGCTTACACTACGCCTGCACCACTTCATGAATTGCCATGTACCTTCATTTGCATGGTGCAGCACTGTGCATGGGGTGATTAGCATACCTAAGCCGAGGGCTGCGCAGTTCTGGTGTACGCCGGTAGTGCATGTGGAATTGGATCGTACCTGAATCGCTCGACGGCCATATTTGGTGTTATACCACCTACGCTACGCCTGCTACTGGCGCAAGCTTCATGAATCCCGGGGAGTAACTATTACATTTGAAATATTTTGTAAACAACTTACAATATCTCAGCAACCACTCAAGTTACACACATAATGTCAGCAGCATTTTATTCTTCTAGCTGAGAGCTTTCATATGAGGATAAAGAGTTCTGTCTGTGTTACTTGTTGTTGAGATATTTAGAAAAATGTGAAAATTATATCTACATAAATTAATATCATAAAAACAATCATTAATATCTATTTACCTGCAGTAAACAGAGGTCAGATATTAATGCAGTTGAGTTTGCTATTGTGTAAGCTTTAAGGTGAAATCTTTTAAAACCTTGTACATAGCATGGTTTTGGAATTATTGATGCAAATATGAACAAGCAATATTTAACGCCTAGAGGATTCAGTGGGAGTTAACTGCAGATGCACCTGAAGGCATCACTCAGATGTAATGAGTTAAGAGATAAAGCTATCATATTTCATGGAACAGACAATTTTCATTTTATCAATGCTGAGTTTTCTCTCATATTCAGCTCCTGGGGGTGGGGGGGGTGGCATTCTAAGCTCAAAGAATTTCAGATAGTAAGGAGTGCATGAATGCTCTGTAAATCAAGTATAGATCTGCTGTAAGAAGCCATTGGATACAGGGAATGGGGACAGTTTCTACAGTCTTTGTCTGTAAGACAAGCCCTGAAATAAGTTAACTCTCTTTATGAGGAGTTTTTGCACCTTCTCCCAACTGCACCAGCAGTTGTATGAGGATGTTGCAAAACAGAGTGCACTATTGTATAACTGATCTAATAAGAGTTATAAAAAGAGGGTGTATTATCACTCTGGCACAGCTGTGAACTC
This sequence comes from Protopterus annectens, assembly GCF_019279795.1. Classification (NCBI taxonomy): domain Eukaryota; kingdom Metazoa; phylum Chordata; order Ceratodontiformes; family Protopteridae; genus Protopterus; species Protopterus annectens. Next base: position 552,486,072 of record NC_056748.1, read on the forward strand.
CACAGAGGATTATGGGGGCAAATCTATATGCTTTACAGGCAGTAGCAGTTATAAGGCCGTAAGATGAAAGGTTATCAACTAATAGGACTTTTAATGTTTTCTCATCTGTTTATTATTACCCATCAATAGTTTATAAAGCTACTGGGTGATGTCAAATGTCAAAACATTGAATGCAAAGCCATTTTTATTACACCTTTCTTTGTAGTCTTAAGTGCTGTTTGAAAGGAGATGATGTCAGCAGGTTTAAAGACAATGCTCCCATGTCTTTAGTCATCTGCATGTTTGGTGAGCCAGACACCACAGGTAGTTTTGTCATCTGAGAAAGCGATGCCACAGAGGTGTGGCTCTCAACATGTATTTTAGATGCTTAAGGAAAAGGAGATCCCAGTGAAAATCCATGAAGACATATGGAAGATGTGCAGACTAGGCAGAGAACATAACCCAGACAAGTACATAACCTTATCATCAAAAGCACTGTAAGGAAGCAAGGCTAATTTCTCCAACATTGTACCACCCAAAAAATAAATTATTTGTAAACTCCATGACTTCTTCAGCAGATATGAAATTGGAAGGTTATATAAGGAACTCACAATATTCTGATGTTAAATTCTAAGTTCTTATATTGTAACACAAATTCACGTATCCCCTATCACTTTAATTCATACAATTAAGGAAAGAAACACTACAGCAAAACATTAAAAACCTGCAAGTAGAGTGGCAGCATGACTTCCAGCCTCCTAGCTGTACCAAGTTCCTCCATATTTTTTTCTTAATATTGAATGCATGCCCATTAAGTATTCAGCTATAATCCGATGATTAATGCAGTTTTAAAACAATGTCTAGCATTTCTTTAAGCATTTCAAAAGTAGTTCATTGTTCATGTCTCATTGGGGGAAGAGTAAATTCTGGACCTTGCAAAGTCACATTTGAAATAACGTTTTGCTTGGTGGATTTTGACCTTCTATATATATTAATACAAAATATTCACCAAGGAATCAAATATTTAGTTCCCCCCTTTAGAAATCATATAGTGAATGTTTTTTTTTTTTTTTTCATATGAGTCTGGAGCGCTATAAACACGTCACAAACCTTTGGGTAACTCAGAGGATAACTTGCATTAAAATAAATAAATAAATAAGCAAATAAACGCATTTAAAAATATGATGTCTGTATAGCTGCCACTGGGAATTTAATTAGTAATAGCATAAAATTAAGTCTGTCTGAGTACTGGTAGTCACCTCTCTAATAAGAACCCCAGAACACCTTTATTTTTCAGTCTTCTCAAACTCTACAAAGGTGCAGTGGCTCCTCCAGTAAGAGCAAATATATCAGCTATAAATGGATTCACTGAAAAAGCCGAAGGTCATTACAGATAATTTTCTTCAGTCCATAGTCAGAAGTTTACTTTCTTACCTCCAGGACTAAAGTCATACTCCTTGGCTCTTAAGTGAGTTTGTCTGACAAGAAGGGTGCTTTCTGGTTACTCTAAGCATTAAGAGTTTACGTACTTCAATACAACGCGATATAGGCCTGTAGGGACTTGTAAACTTACAACCATGATTAACTATGTGCTGGAACTAGTAAAATTCTGTGCTATTTATAATTTCTTCAATTTTGATGACAGGCTGTACTTAAAACAAAAGTCCACAAAAATGAGACTGATTTTGGCAAATCTATTCATAGGATATTTTGAGGAAAAGTGCATGTGACATGATACCTATCATAGTCAGAATGCCAAGGCGTACTAAAGTCTACACTGAATATATTTTATTTTGGCTGCAAAGAGTAGAGTTAAAACTCTAACAAAGTAGTACAGGTCTAGAATTTGAAATGCACATTCAATATGAAACTATTCTTATGGAACTTTTTTCCCAAAAAGGAACTCTAGAAACTACACTGTTTAAAATGAAGAAAAAAAAACAGATGTAAGCAACACAATCTACTAATCTGTATAGAAAACATCTTATAATGTTTCTATCCTGTGGTAACTACATCAGGTCTCACAAGATTTGCTCTAGTGAGATAGAATTTTACAGAGTAGCATCCAAAATAAGTGTTGGGCTGATCATCAGAAGCTTTAAGATCGAGGCCTTTCAACTGAGGTCTGAACCATGTAATATGGCAGCCAAAAGAGCCAGAGCAATTATTTTCAAGAACAGGCTATTTTACCTTTCTTGTACCTCTCAAGTGTACTTCATTACCAGGAGCGCTCCTCATCTTATGTTTTAAAAAGTACAGTTGTGTAAATTGAACTTATCATAATAGTAGATGTTCAAATGATGACTGCTGCAGTATTCTTAGTTATATGGGTTATATCCTGCCAATGATATAACAGCCAGCCAGCTTCCAAAGCTTCAGGGCACCTTCCATGCACCCAAACTGTCAAACAGCTTGAGATGAGCTGACCAAAAATCAAGTTTGGGTGCGAAGTCCTTCAGAGTATTCTTGCCAGCAGAGAGAGGGAGGTTGAGCCCTGAAAGTACAATGTTGGGAATAACAAAAAATAAATGTCCACAATCTGGCATAAAAAAACACACACAAAAACATCAGGCATGGGGGGAGGGAGGGAGTGGCTACTGCAGCAATGATCATTCAAGCATCTACTGTTAAGGTAAGTTGAACTTATACAACTGCACTACATTCTTCATTTTGATCATGCTGCAGTAGCAATAGTTATATAGATAGATTACCATAGCTAACTATATTTGGGGAATGGAAGGAGAAGGGTCCAGGAGCACGTGGAAGATGGTCTTAGCAAAACTTGATCTATTCCTAGAGGAGGAATCGAGGTTATAGTGCTTTGTAAAAGTATGTACAGGGGACCAAGTAGCAGCTTCTAGAATACAACCCTTTCCAAAAAACACAGATGAAGCCAAGGCCTTGATAGAGTGGGCCTTGACCTAGCCTGGAATAAACTTGTCATGGTGAGTACAACAAAAGGTAATAGCTTTGACAACATTTGGAAATAGTCTGTTTTGGCAAAGTTGTCCCTTCTTCTCTTCACAAGTAGTAAACAAGTGATCCAAAGAGCTGAAAGATTTAGTTCTGTCAAGATAGTACCTGAGTTGTCTGTGGACATCTAAGGTATGAAGTATCCTTTCTTCATCATTTTTGGCCCAGGAAAGAAAACAGGGATAAGTAAACCACTATACAATGTTGTTCATAAAAGAAGGAGTATTTCTCAAAGAAACCCTGTCCCTATGGAAAATGAGATAGGGTTGACTCACCATAAGAGCTTGCAACTCAGATACCCTTCTTGCAGAGGTCAGAACAATTGGTAAAACTGTTTTTGATGTAAAAAATTCAAGTCTACCAGATTAGGTGGTTCAAATGGAGCAAGGGTTAGCTTCTCTAACATGAAATTGAGATTCCCAAGAAGGGTAAACTGGTTTACTTGAAGGCCTGTTATGCAAAATTCCTTTCAAGACCATTTTGTCATGAGACTGCCTTGAAAGAAGAGGGTCCATGGGCAGACATGTTCCAATGGCTGATAAATTAACCTTGATAGAAGAATTTGAAAGGCCATAGGATAGCAATGCACACAAATACTTTAAAACCAGAGAACAATTAGCCCTGAATGGGTGCTGGTTATATTGTTGGCACCATCTAGAAAACATTTTCTATTTGCTAATATATGATTTTCTAGTAGCAGGCTTTCTTGCCTTCATTAGCACCTGTTGCATGTACTCAGAAAACAGGTGCCTAAAAGTAAGACCCTATCATCCAGGCAGTCAATAGAAGATGATTGATGTTCTTGTGTGAGTAGATCTATTCTGTCAAGAAGATTGTGGTACAATTGCCACTGGCCATTTCCAGAAGAAGGGAAAACCATGGTTGCCTGGGCCAAAAGGGAGTCATCACAGTGATCTTGTGGATTCCTTCTGTCTCCTGATATTAGTAGAAAGGGTGGAAAGGCATACAGGAACATTTCTGTCTAAAGAAAAGCAAAGAAAATGCATCTGTTTTCCAGGCCTTCTTGCATGGAGTCCTATAAAAGAATTTTGCCAGTTGACTGTTCAGAGAGGAGGCAAAGAGGTTGAGGAACTCTCCACAGAAGGATCAAATCTTGGAAAATCCCCCGATCTAGTTTCCATTTGTGAGGATTTGCCTTGGTCCTGCTCAGCTTTTCTGCCACACAATTTTGCTCTGGCAGAATGTAGAATGCCTATAGAGTGAGACCGAACTGTAACGTTATATAACAAGCTAACTTTACTTAAGTTAATCTGAAAAGGGGGTATGACCTGGTTCCTCCTTGCTTGTTGTTGTACCATATGACTGTGGTATTGTCTGTAACCACTCAAAGAGGGCATGGGGACCAAAGATGGTTCATTGTGTTAAGTGCCTTGATCAGGGCAAGCATCTTCTTCATATTTATGTTCTTGCATCCATCCTTGGTGTCTCACACACCCTGCACTTTTATCTCTCCCAAAACTGATTCCCAAGCAAAGTCTGAAGCATCTGTGGTCACTGACTGCTTTGGAGCAGGGGTGGAGAATGGGAGAATTTGATTTAAGGATATCTGTTGTCTCCACCAAAACATTTTTCTTCTAACAAACCACAGTGCTGAGATCTGAAAAGATAAAGAGTGTTGTTGCTGGAACCAAATAGAATTATATTTATACTGTATATTTCTCAGGTGGAGTCTTGCCAGGGTATCATGAGAATTATGGATGCCATGAGGCCCAAAATTCTGAGGTATTCTCTTGCAGTGTGACTGAAGTTTGAGGGGTAAACCTTACAAACAGATCTAGATAAACATCTGTTTTTTCCTGTGGAAAAAAATGTCCTGGAACTGAGTTGTCTAGTTGAAATCCCAAGAAAGACTTGTGAATGGTCTATTGGAATTCCAGCTTGTGCAAGAGATCCCTCACCCAAGAGTTACTCCTAACATTTTGAAAAAGACTCTGCAAAGATACATAAGTTGTCTAAATATGGAAAAATGTGGATACCCTGTAGCCTGAAATGATCTATAACTGGAGCCAGACACTTAGTGAGCACTCTTGGTGCAGTGGATATTCCAAAAGGTAAGGCAAAGAACTGATAATGTGATCCAGACTCACAAAACTTTAAGAAACACCCAAGTCTGAATGAGTAGAGATGTGATTATAAGCATCTTTTAAGTTCAGTGTTACCAGGGAACTTGAAAGAGGAAGAAGAGGTAACAGTTTGTGCAGTCAAATCTTTTTGAATTTGGTCACTATCACAAACAGGTTTAGAGAGAGAAAGGTCCAGTTCTGATTTCTAAGTATTTTCTATATTTTTTCTTTGCACTAATAATATCCTTGAAATAAAACCCCTTCCCCATCTGGGAAAGAGGGAATGGTACTATCATTACTTGGGACAGCATGTGATGAAGAACAGGAGGAAACAAGAGTCTGATCTGCAGGATGAGGAATAACACTCTGAAAAGGAGAAATTTTCTCTTACTGGCATCTGTAACTCTTATTAATGATTTTCAGAACCCATTTGTCTGAAACAATCTGTCTGCTACCAAAGAGAAAAATGGCGATTCAGACTTTCTGGAGGAGAGTAAGGACCAGGGTGGGAGGGGGTCACAAGGTCTCTTAAATAGTCATTTAGACTTGTTGGCCAATGTTTGGTTTTGGGAGACTGGAAATGTCTTTTTGGAAACCCTCTGCCACTACTTCTTAAACATCTGTTAATCTGAATTCTATTGAGACTGTTTATTCAGTTTTTTGCCAAAATTGGGTGAGGAGAAAGAAAATCCCTTGGACAATTTGTAAAAGGAGGGATGAAATTCTTAAGAGATTCCCTGGATCAACCTGCTCCTTTCATCACACATTTTGATCACCTCTGCAACAGAGAGGCCGAACACTAAGTCTATATCTAAGGGAGAATTTAAAATCTCGTTTTAAATCATCTGGGACATTCTAAGATTGCAGCCAACCAAAACGTCCTTAAGACAGTACCAGTGGCCAACTCTGGAAGAAGTATCAACAGAATTATACATATGCTGCAAAAAATGAGTAGTGACCTGTGCAACAGAAGAAACCTAAGTTTTTTAAAGCAGTTTTTTCTTCACAAGAAGAAACTGTAGAAAAAACATTCCTCATACTTTCTCAGCATCTCAAAACAAACCTTGACATATGAGCCTGACAATTTAAAATTTTGAAAATCAAAGCTGCAGAACTATACATATTTTCCCATACCTATGAATACATTTTCCATCCTTATTAGAAAAATAGGATTGGAATTAACAAAGTGCTTAGCAGCATTGGATGCAACTAAGGCTATAGCTGCTGTGCTAGGTTTGGGAATAGTATATAAAAATTTAAAAGACTGAAGGCATTTGTACATCATATATACCTTTATAAGGACAGCTGACTGAGTATCAGGAAAATTGGAGGCAAACAAACACATCCTCTAAAGCAGACCAGACATGAAGAACTGGTGTAGGTTCTGAAAAATCCTTCTGTAACAACTTGTAGTGTTTTCTGAGGGACTGAGAAACCTAAGTGTTCTCCCACTGAAAACACTGGGACAATCTATCAGTAGTCTCACAGAAAGAGAAATCCCCACAAGAGGAATCAGGAATTGAGCTCTTCACGGAGTCTGATTCAGAAAACTGAGGACAAAACCCTAAATCCCTCCCTGCATCTTCCTGTCCAGATTCATAATTTTGAATCTTTTCAGGAAAGGAGGCATCCTTTTTTCTTTTACCAGAAATTAATCTACAGGAAGGATCAATAACCTGAATTTAACACTGAGCCATTCCCAGTAAGCTATTCCTATCCAAAGAAATTTGAGAAGGAGTAGATACATGTTTGGTTTTCTGTTTCTTTTTATCAGGAAAAAATGGGGCCAACAGAGTTACTAATGGCAGCCGCTGCTTCCCCAAGAATGGACATAGCATTCTGACATAACAAAGTACCTTTCCTGTTCCCCTTTCCAGGTCCAACAAGAGTGACTCTCTCTTGCCCACTGATGGGACTCCCAACAGCCACAGAGGACCTGGCTAACCACCTGTCCATAGTGGTTGTAGGAATGATGAGGATGGAAAAAATGTTCTATCTAGAATACATAGGAAGAACACATTTTAAAATAGCTACTTGGAATACTCTAACAATCATCCTAAAAAAAATATTAAGAAATATATACAAGGGACAGCTTATTAGAGCTGTTAGGATGACTTCATCATATTCGGACATGCTGAAAGAAGTAGCTTATATTATGTCCCTATTTAGAGACAGAGGTTATGATTTAAATATGATGTCTAAAGTGAGTAAGCAGGTCACAGAGGAATGGGGAAAAATATACCCCATTGTTAGGTCATAACTACAGTAAACAAGACATCATTCCTATTTACTCTGATAGACATTCAGGTTCAGCAACGAATCACACTAGAGCTTGTGTCTTGGAATATGGTCCGTATGTATTCAAAATCAAAGACATTTTGACCACCAATTGGAATATTATATTGGCAGATTATGAAGTAGCAGACATTGTAGGTCCTTACCCCACTTTTGGTAATAAAAAAGGACCTAATATAAAGAAATATTTGGAAAGAGGTCTCACTGCTAAAAATCCTTCCTTTAAACATACCAACAAATGTGGTAGTTGTAATTTGTGTTATACTATTAATGAGGGAGAGGGAATAACATTAGATAACATCAACAGGTCGCATATTAGGTTTAGACAGGGAAATTGCAAATCTAAACTAACTATACATTTGGCTAAATGTTGTGCCTGTTCGGGTTTTTACATAGGTAAGACCGAAAGGCAGTTCAATAAGCAAATTTATGCTCATATGTATAGTATAAAAAAGAAGGACGAAAAAAACGCATTATACAGGCATATAAAAAGTGGGGGGACAAACATCATTTTATGTTTGCAATTTTGGACATTATTAAGATTGACCCAAGGGGGGGAGACTATAAAGGCTTGCTATCTTATAAGGAAATGTGGTGGCAATTATTTACAGATGTGTCTACCCCCCCCCCCCCAGGGCACAATGATTTTATCTCCATAAGGCCATTGCTTAATATGTCAAATTAGTACTAGCAACCCTTGGAGAGTTTGTAATAGTTTAAATTAAATCCATGTGTGTTGATTATTTTTTAACATATACTCAGACAGTCTAGAATGTTATTATATGTCAAACAATGATTGGCACTGATATTTATTTTGTATTGGATATGGTGGTGCCTGTTTCAGGATCTGTATCTCTAAATATGACTAACTTTTTGGCGCCAAGATGTTTATTTAAATTGCAACTGTTTTTTTTTTAAATTTAGTTCTGATGAAGCCCGTGTTTGGAATGGGTGAAATCGCTTAACTTGTAACCTTCTGGTTTTTATTAAAACTTTGGATTTTATGCACCACTTGGTTTATAGCTCATCGTTTAACCAGATAAGACTGAATATTGGTTTTTTCAGGCGTCTCATGACTGCATAGTTTTTGGCTTGTTTACTACAGTTTTTCACATTCATTGAAATGGAAAAATTCATATTCAATGAAACGGCATGAAAACCCACATTCATAGAAAATGCATCTGGCCAGTGAAGAATTAAGTTTACCTTTGGAGTGTTTTCAAAACAGACTCCTTGCACACATTTTTTAGGGCCATGCATACGTGTATTTGTTCGTTGATTCACCTTCTTGATTGCATTGAATTATATTCCTTGTATAATACAGCACCACTTGTTAGAAAGTGTTTTAAATTTGTAGTTTTAAACATTCTTTTAATAAGCAATGAAACAAAATGTATGAACCAATTAACTATCCATTTCAGAAATTTTCAACCATAAAAGGCCACTCAAGACTTCTGTCATTATAATCCACCAATATTACTCCATACTCACAATCTCTGCATATGTAAAATCATCCGAATTCTACATTAAAGAAATCCATACCTAATGAAGAGGTTGCTAGCAGCAAAACAATTTCACATATCAATGTTTTATCTACAAATTCAGTGCCTGCTTTCCTTGAAGAATTAATTGCCTATATCGCATTAAAAAATTGATACATTGGTAATATTGCAATAGGAAATGAGCAACAAGTTTATAGTCACTAGGCATCCCATACAAAGGAGGACATACTCAGGAGTGTAGAACCCCTTTCCCCTTATAATGCACCAAATAATCAACAATCATATGGGCACTGCAATATCAGCACTCCATCTACATGGTGTGGGAGTAGAATCCACAGCCTTCTGCACCAAAGGCAATTATGCCACTAACACTGCTTTCAGATTTTACAGCACAGTGTGCCATTTGATAAACAAAAGACAGCTAGTTGCACATATAAACATTTACACTTGTTAGAGTATGTTTTAAATTTGTAGTTTTGAACATTTTTCCAGTAAGTAATGAAACAAAATGTATGAACCAATAATGGCAAAACTACCCATTTTAGAATATTTTAACCATAAAAGGCAAACATTTGTCATCACAACCCACCCTGAATTTTCTGAAGGAAATGAAGGCTGAAACTCAAATGTATGACATGTAGTTATTTAAATCTTCAGTGATTTGCCAGAAAACCACAAATTTTATGAGGAATAGGCCAAACATATGAGGCAAAAATCTGGATAGTTGAGAGGTATACATACCTCTCAACCTTACTGCAAGAAATCTGGACATGATGTGGATGCAATGACCATAAAAATAGAGATAGATTTTAAATATTACACTTTTTTAACTTAAAGTTGCTAGAACAACAGGATTTGTGTTAACTTGCATTTCTGAAGGATATGAAGTCTGAAAGTCATATATTTGAGATCCTCAGCAGGTTAAACTTCAGGCAAATGATGCTTTTGAGTTCAGTCTTTGGCCATCCATAAGTTACTCACTTTAAGAACTACCTGTCAGCCTCATCAAAAAGTCAGTCATCTGTAAGTTTATATTTTACTTTTATACAGAACATATTATTAACTTCTGCCAACCAACTTTAGTGGTCTCTTCTTTATGATACAAATCAACCTCATCATACACTACTGTACCAGTGGCACTTATCCAGGGACCAGTGCAGCCTATCTCTAAAGGTCCTTGGTTGCCTACCTTCAATGAAATACTTTATTGCATTCTGCTTGCACACCCCTCATGGTCATTTGAGTTGGAGAATAATGACATAAATTTTCAAAGTAGAACACATACATGGGTCTACTACAAGCATTCAGGTCCAAAGTGCTCAAAAACACAATCTCACACCCAAGGACCTGAGTGTCTTTGTATCTGGTGTAGCCTGCCACTTGCTCTCAAATTCAAATATGAGGCTGGACAAGCAGCTGCCACACTTTACCCAAGTGGATTATTTGAGTTCAAGCAAGGTAGTGCAGTAGCCATGGGAAGGGAGTGAAAAAGGGATTTTACGGTCAGGGAGGAACTTTATGAATTAGGGAACACAGAGAGTTTTAGGATAAGGAAGCAAGGACTCTGGCTGGGAGATTTTGGGGTTGGAGTTACGGTTCTGATAGGGCTAGTCAGCTTAATAGGGCTAAGTGTTGGAAGGGCTATGCAGAAACAAGATATTGGGCAAGTGGGAGGTTGAGCAGTTGCATTTTCAAACAAGTGGCAACAAAGGAGGTATGTCGTGGGCTACTAGCAAGTGAGTGCCTGCAGCAGACCATATATACATAAATAACAAAAAAATATTCATAAACATGACAACTATGTAAAACAGAAGTAGAAACTAGATTCACAACCAATAACCATGCAAACGCTGGGCTAATCCTGAGGTAATAAATAAATAAATAAACAAACAATTAAATCATCCCACCCATTTAATTTGAGGGCTATATATCAAAGCAGCAGAAATAAGATACATAATCAAAAATGTTATAAAACAGCTGAATAATCACAAAGAACAATAAAATCCCCCACCAGCAACAACACCCATGTTACTTAAGAAAAGTGATAAGGAACTACCTCCATCACCCAAGGATAGTAAAGGTTCTCCATGTTAATGCTAGGAGAATAATTAAAATAAATAAAATCCGGGCTCACAATATACTACAAAAATCTGTGAGACAGCTCTGACCAGGTTAATATAACTTAGACTTAAAAGCCTGAAAAAGAAATACAATGTGCACATGATTGTTCCAATAGCATGACTACTACAAATGTGTGTCTGGAGGGTGGTTGGGTTTAAGGGTAAGGTGCCAGTTTTCACTGTACAAAGTAGGATACCAAAAGATGAAAGAGGCATGGAATGCTGAGTATATTGCTGATTTCATGGATTTATTACTAACCACAGACAAACCAATTAAAATTGAATGAGCATAAGCATGCCTAGGTAAAACAATACATTTATATAATGTGGAATTATGAATTAATGCCCAGGACAAACAACAAAACTCCAGCAGCAGACTTAATGAAAGTCCAGGATGTGGAAGAAACTTCTCTATGTTAATATGACTACAATCTTGTTACAGATACATGTAACACACATCAGTAATAGGAATTCTGAAATATATGCATAATAACATTTGATTATAACAAGTGCAACACTTAAGAGAGTTTTCTGAATGTTAGAACTGTCAGGCTGGCTGATTCTCTGGTCCTTATCACTGGACTACACATTATGGCACAACACCTATACTGCTATCTGTCCCAAAAACACTATTATAATAAGGAAAATAAGCCTGCAACATATACAAACCTCTGCTCATTTGCACAGACAGCTACTAACAGCATCACACTGAACAAGCAGATGCTAGACATCACACACACATGCTTACCTACTCTCTCATACAACACACAGACATGCACCTTCTCTCTCATACACACACACACACACACCTACTCTTTCACATAGTAACACATGCACTTTATCTCTCATACAATCAGAACGACTAATTAAAATTCCATGCACACACACACTTTTTTGCACATACAGAAGCCCAGTTTAAACTACATAGACACACACATACACTTACCTTCAGTTCTTTTTAATCCGAATAGCCACACACGTACACATGGAGTGAACCCTTATCTTAAAGTGCTAGCTTAGAACATCTTTACATCCACATTGGCTTGCGTGGATGTGACGCATGCATGTTCTTACTTAAAGGAGAATACTCCACTACCATGGAGTGAAGTTTTTTTTTGTTAATTCTTGAACCCTCCAGTCCTGGCCAACCTGCAGCTGTAAAAGTGGGAGAGGTGCTCGCTTCCCCGCTCGCTTCCCTCGCCCTACGATTCCAGCACCCTATGGTTTATTTATTTTAATTAATTTACTTTTCTTATTAAGAAAAGTAAATTCATTAAAATAAATAGATAAATAAACACAAATTGCGCCCTTTACGAGGCCGGCCTGTACGGCACCCTAGGCGGTCGCCTAGTTCGCCTATGCCTAAGGCTGGCTGTGTTAATATGTAATTAACACCCGCCCAGGGGTGGCGTCAGGCTTCTACACCACTGGAAGGGTGTTAATTACACATTAACACACACCCTGGAGGTCATAATTTTGCTTAGAGAATGAGTGCTATATAACATTGTTGTGTTTTACTTTTGTTTTTGTGTGTACTTCATTATTTTTTTATTTATATTTTTGATGTAAAATAGTTCCTCCTCCTTATGTTTCAAACTTGAAGTAGTATATGCTAATGGTGCTGGAGGAAGCATTTTACATCCAAAATATAACACTTAAAAAATATCCAGGCATTTAATTTATTTTTGGTCCCTTACTCCTAAAACGTTTGGTTTGTTTTCAGTCATTGGAGATTGAAGTTACAAAATAATGGCATATATTTGAGTTTCAGGCTATTATTTTCTTCAGAAAATTTATACTAATGCAAATCCTTTTAATTAAGTTTGTAATTTTATAAGAACAGTAATTAAAATCTGTTCCTTGATGAGTCTGCTCCCTCTTTATTTTAGGCTTTATCCAGATTTCTTCAGCTGAAATTCCAGAGGTATGCAAGCATCTTTACTGTCGCTCTCACTCAGTCTCTCACACACACCTCTCTTTCAGAACATGTATGCTAACACAGATCCTAATAATCAAGTAAAATCTGTTCCTATTTTTGAGACTTTGTTCCCTCTTTATTTTAGGCTTCATCCAGATTTCTTCAGCTGAAAGGTCCAGAGGTATGCAAGAGTCTTTACTGTCAGTCTCACTCAGTCTCTCACACATACCTCTGTTTCAGAAAATGTATACTAACACAAATCTTAATAATCAAGTGAAATATGTTCCTATTTGGAGTGTTTGCCCCCTGTTTATTTTATGTTTACCCAGATATTTTAAGCTAAGAGTCAACACAGCATACTGTTCAACTGTCAAGATTTTTGTAGCAGAATGTCCAAATTTTTTGCTTGTATGTTTGTTCCTATCCTCATAAAATGTGTAGTTTTCCGGTAAGTCACTGGGGATTGAAGTCATTAAATAATGAGAGACATTTGAGTTTCAGACTTTGTATCCTTCAGATAATACATGCTAATGGAAACCCTCTTGTTCTAGCAACTTTCTAAGTCTGTAAGAGCAATATTTAAAATCTGTGCTTATTTTTGGTTGTTTGTCCCTCGTTATTTGTGGCTTTGTTGAGATTTCGTGTGCCAAAAGGTTGACAGGTATGGTAAAGAGGTACGCAAACCTCTTAAATGATGCTGTTGCTGCCAGGGATAGCTCTCATTCTTCACTGTCTCTCTTTCTCTCACACACACACACACACACACACACACACACACACACACACACACACACACACACACAAACACACCCTGTCTGTTCTGCTTTCATGCACACATACATTCACACATGCAAACAGAAACATAAGCACACACATACACACACACACACACACACACACACACACACACACACACACACTTTTTTCAATTTCATTTGTTTTACATTTGCTGAACAGCAAAAGCGCTGCTTAGTGAGTGTAGGATAATTGCTCAATTGATCTCTCACTCTCATACGCATATACACTCTCACACACAGACATAAAGACATATACACTTTTTTTTTTAGTTTAATTTTTTTCTTTTGTTATTTTACACTCACAAAACAGCAAAAGCACTGCTTAGTGAGTGTGAAATAATGGTGGCCATTAGTTTTTTTCTGTCTAAGCTCCATTGTGGCTTGATATGCTGCCATGAAGAGGTGGAGTCATTTTTCAGCGGGCATACTTGTACATTAATTCCTTGCTGGAGGACATTTGTTCTGCAATCAGGATGCTGATGCACAGCTTGCCTATTCCCTAAATGGTTATTATTGCATAGAAATGTTTAACTAAATGTTGTGTGGGTACACCAAGTTTTAAGTAACTTTTCTGAAAATTATTTACTCAGGATTACAAGGCAGAAATGCCCAAGATGAAAACTCCATAACAACCCCCACTCCATGGCCTTAAGCTTAATGCCAAAAACTGTATCGTCATTCCCTTTGGGAAAAATTCATTTCCCACTAATTACCACATTGATGGTAGCCCACTGAATACTGAAGGCATTATAAGAGATCTGGGGACACAGGTTGACAGCAACCTCTCCTTCGGCCACCACATTGCCAGTCAGAAAGTCCTTCTATGTGGCACATCTCATTGCCAAGGGTTTTGCATCTAGTAAGAAAGAGGTCATCATCTCCATCTACTCTTCCCTCATTAGGCCAATTATTAAGTATAATGCCCCATTTGGCATGTACCTCACTAAACAACTGCAACAGCTGGAAAGACCACAAAAGTACCTCATGAAGAGGATCCTAGGCCTTAAACACATGCCCTACATGGACAGACTCAAAAAACGCCAGCTTTTCTCTGTCTCATATCGTCTATTAAGAGGCGATCTCTGTTTGACTTACAAAGCCATGTCTGACCCAGCTCTGTTAGAAATGTTACACCTAAGGAAATCCCAGTCCCTCCGCACCACACGCTCCAGGGACCACAACCTCATTACCATAATCAACAGAACATGCTGGAGGGGCAGGTTCATAACCCAGAGACTGCCCATGCTCTGAAATAGACATCCCATACATGTCAAGCAGAGCACCTCACTGGCCCTTTTCAAGAGAAATTCTGATGAGTGGATGGGAACTAGAAAGTTCATCCCGGAGATCACTCCAGTGGCTCTACTTGATAGAGGCACCGGGAACTAATGGCGGCATGATGCCAGGGCAGTTCTATGGGCTAGGCTTGTAAAGGCTCCAGGGCCATTGGCCTTGTACACACCTATGAACCTATGAACCAAACCAAAAGCACACACATTGCAATTGATGACCCTGTGGATTGTGGTTTATGTATTTACTTGCATCCTAACTAACAAATTTCTAAAACTTAATATAGAAAACAGCAATGGGATCCTGGCAACCCTTTGGCCAGGTAGTAGAATAGTGCACCCATTTTAACTGTATCGGTGTTAACTTCTTTAGAAGAAGAAGGTGGAAGGTAACGGGGCAGAACACAAAGCTTGTTCAGAGAAGGCTAGGCTAGAATTTTCAGATGAGGGTGAAGCTTTTATCTTATCAGTTAGATTCTTTTTATCGTTTGTTTATTCCTGCAAAGCTTCTTGGAGGAATAGATAACAGATTTAAGGCAAGAACCTGTATAAGAAAGGTGGAAATATTCCTAAAAAGACAAAATATTTCATTTTAGCTGCTAAATTCAAGCTATGATCTTGGCTCATGAGGTTTTTGTAAGAGCAGTAAAACTGGTTTGTCAGCATGTTTCTCATCCCTTCTCCCCAGAGTTATTAGGTTTTATGGGGGGGTTGAGTGGAGACAAAACAGTCAGCATTATGTAAGGTATAAAAAGGTTGTATTGCCATCCACATACAGTTCCTGAGGGGAGTGTCTTAATGCTTTATATTGGTAATTTTTGGGTATTGCAAATGCCTTTGGTTGTAAAGCATTCCTAGTAATCATTATTACCTTATATATTCTTGCACGTTTAGTCTATAAATGTGCAAACACACTAATGTACAAGTACTTGCCTTTGCATATTCATATCAGTTTGTGGGAAGAATTCAGCAATACAGAACAAGAAAGCTTAGTCTGGTAGATACAAATGATACTCCAGATTTATTTAGAAATCTGGCAGGTGTGTACAGGTATGATAAAAAGAAGAAGAAAATCTCTAATCTGATAGAATGAAGGTCCTCTGTGTCTTGAAGTAGAAACTTGCAGCATATCTTTCAACACCTTGGTTTAAGAATTCTGGGCAAAGCCAAAGTTAATGGAGAGACAAAGCCACAATCAGGAGACTATAGAAGTACTAATGTAATGCACTTCAAAGTTAATGCCTCAGTGTGCATTGCCTGAGCAATAAGAAGTAAGAAACTGTAATATCTGGCATCACTGGCCGACTATGGCCATCAGTGAAATGAGAGACAGTCAAACTTGTATTTGGGGCAGCAAAAAAAAAGTGGGGGGGTAATCTAGCATTCACTTGGGGATCTACTTTGCTTATAAGTCTATGCTGTAATGCAAGTTAAGGCATACTGGGCATGGTGTTTAGCTTATTGTATGGTAAATCCTACTCCATAAGTATGTTAAGATTAATTGTCAACTTCTCTGAATCACTTATGAATTATTCTGCAGATCTTTATTTGGAGCTCTTCATGGAACATTTGTCAGGTCTATATACAATCTGATGACCTGCCCACCTTTTGTTAGCAACTGGGCGAATAACTAAAACTAACACCATACAGCAGTATTTCAAGCAAAAAAATAACGTCTCAGATCAGCAGGCAAGTGGTCGGATTTTGCAAATCAGTAAATGAAGATCAAGATCTCATTTGCAATGGTAGCTGAAGTAATAATAATGATGATGATATTAATAATGATTGATAATAATAATAATAATAATAATAATAATAATAATAATATTAATAATTCCTGTTTTTTAAACTAGCTGCAGCAAGCCAAGGATACACTTTATACTTATGAAGGTAGAAGTTTACACCGGTGCAATACACCATACAGGCTTTCAGAAAGGAATGCAAACTTAAAAGTATTTTCTTTTTTTTTTCAGTAATCATTTTTTATTATTTTTCACAACCATATTACAAATCCACACATTATATACAATATATACAAAATGCTTCCATTGGTTAATTTCACATATATATCAACCTCATGTATTGATCAAAGGTACAACACTAACAATCAAAAGGAAAATAATAAAAAAATTCAACATTAACAAATCCAAGCCAACAATCTGTCTTTTCTGTACATTTTCTATCTAATCTAAGGTTGATTTAGACTATATTCTGGTTCCCGAGAAAAAGTGGATAGTAACCTCTTAAGCCAAAATAATATTAAAAATTTGCTCCCAGATTTTTATGTTGTTGATATTTTTCTTGTGATCACTAATTAACAGTTTATGCGCTAAGATGTGTTTTATTGCCAACAATCTGAAATTTTTAAAAGTATTTTCTGCTTATAGTCTGAATAGTTAACTTTAAAAAATGAAGGGTAGCAGTATGAATTAAAACTGCTAGAGCCTGTTTCCCAAGTCATATGGCCCTTATTTTCTTGGTGGGATCACTTAGATAACAGTTTTATTGCCTGTGATGGTATTGTTATGGTTGGTGACAGCCAGATTCATAATATGTCAGCAGACCTGAACAAGGGTAGAGAAAGTAGGCAGATGGGTAGTAATGAAGGCTTGATAAGGAAGTAAGCAGTTCTTGCAGTATAGTTTGTTGTGGTAACTGCTGCAGCTATATGGATAAGGCCCAGCAGTGGTTATTAAGGTGAAGGTTTGATGGTTGAGACAAGACGAAATGTTGAAGTGTGTTTCATCATGTGTTATTCATGTGTTTTATTGGGTTCCATGCAGATAGGTGATACATTATGCCACTCAGCTTTAGTAGGTGGGCATTAATATCAGATCATGGGGTAAACTGGCTAACAAGATAAAGGATTGGCAGGGTTTAGGCTTAGTCATTAAATGAGACCTGTTTGACAGGCACAGAAATGTACTCCTAAGTTGGATCTACACCCTGAAAGGAAATGACTTTGCTGTGCCTATACATGATGGAAAGAGGAATTAATGAATAAATACATGTGAAGGTCCAGAATAAAAAAGATGTCACAGGTTTGGGAATATCCTGGTACCAAGTGGGAGAGGACACCACATGTATGGGTGTGGCACATCTGGTGCTTACTCAGTGGTCACATGATTAGCAGTAATGCACTGAAAGAGTAGCAACAAGTCTGACTTAGGGTTTGCAGCAGTGCCTTGAAAGGTTAAATGGAATACTGTTATCCCAATACTCCAGAGTTAGTCTTTACACAGAGTTTCACAATGAAGCCCCTTAACTGAGTTTAATCCTGAGTGGTTGATAATAAAGCATTTCAATGAACAAAATGGAGTGGTGACAAGGGGAGTGTTGGAGTGGTGACAAGGGGAGTGTTGGAGTGGTGACAAGGGGAGTGTTGCTTCACTTTTCAGCACAGTTGGTGGCTCAGTGCTCTACAGCAGCTAAGAAGAGTTAAGTTTCAGAGGGTATGTACAGTACATCCTGTATTATTGGCACATTGATAGTGTTACATTAAGAACAAGATAACATGAATTGCTATGGCATTTGTCATGTAGAAATATTGATGTAATAATTTACAGGTACAACAGGTGGCATCAGTTTTGGGGAGGTATGTGAATGGGAAATGATTAACAGAGAACTGATTTAAGGAATGGTAATGGGTACAGGCTGGCATCTGTCTAGTTGGGGCAGTTCACATCAGGGAGAGGGAACTGCAGGAAAAGGACAGTATGTTTAGAGGCACAATATGAGGGTACTCAGCTAACCATGTAAGCACATGGGGGACGAGCAACACAGGGGAAACTAAGAAGTTTAAAGGTTTTATTTATTGCTTTGTATTTTGCTTATATCTGTTTATAAGGGTAGAACACTGATCATAAATGACCAATGGCAGGCTCATTCTGGATTATCTATTAACAAAACCAAAAAATGTCCTTCTATTCAATGTTGCAGTATTCTTTACATGTGGGTAGTCCTCCACTCAATGGCCCCACGTCCAGCCAGTATACAACAGCTTTTAGCTACTGCAGGTATGTGGGATGTCGCACATATGTTCTGACAATGTCAGCCATAAAAGAATGTCCACATGTACAATCCTCAGAACTTTTCTGCTACCATTCAGAATGCTTGACTCGGATGTCGGTCTGCTGCCTGAATCTGTTTGTAGCTGCCTTATTTCAGATAAGTGCCTTGTTGGGGATTTCTTTTTTGGCTACTGTTTTGTGAATTTAGTAGATGTCATCCAGGAAGGGCAAGTTTAGATGTGGAAGGCAAATCCCACATAAAGATAGCCGCAACCTTTGTCTATTCTGCCTAGGCCCCAATCACGACCATCCCTCTTGCACCATCTGTCAGGCCTTTCTTCCTAAAATTTTCCATATTGACTTTTGGTTTTAAATCTCTGTTTAGAGAATCAGAGGCTTAAACATCTGGCTAAAGACATCATGGAAGGTTCTGGGTCCTTTAATGAGCCAACTTTGAAGAGGAAGGTTAGCAAACCTAGGCCTGAGTCCTCTTCTGCTATGCCTCTAACGTCCAATGCATCCCTTGAGGTCGTTGAAGACCTGGTGTTGCATTTAGTGGTCAGGTCTAGTTTCTCTGCAGGTACCTCGTTGGTAGCTGCTAGAGAATCCGACCTAGGCATGTCTGCTAAGACAGTGCAGACATCCATTTTGGGCAGAAAAAGGAAAACACAGCTCACTGTGCTTGAAAGCTCCAGGGACACTCTTTACACACTGGCTAGGAATCTACCTCAGCCCGCTCCAGATGTTAGGCCTATGTCACGCTACTCCACTTCACCTCATGGGAAAATGCATGCCAATAAAAAGCAAAAAACTAGACATTCTCAGGTTCCTTCTTCTCCTCATTTGGTTTGGGATGCATTCTCTCAGGGTTTAATTAAGGCTCTGATGGCTTTGAAACCTTCTTCTGCTAACCCTGTTCCTTCTTTTACTTTTTCCTCTGTTCAAAGGGTTGGGGAACAGGTTCTCTCTGCTGATATTGATGACTCCTCTTCAGGTGAAGATTCTTCAGCATTCTCCACTCAAATTGCATCTCCTTTAGAATGTGCATCTCCAGAGGAGGAATCTAATGGGGGGATTCCTCAGTAGAATGAGATTTCTTTTGGTAAAACAGTTAACAAAATGAGTACGTTTTTCAAGTGGGACTGTTCCCAAATTTCTGAAGAGCAGAAAAGGTGTTAGGACCTTTTGCAAAGGGAGTTTCCTTCTCCTTCTGCAGTTCCTTCAGTTATGCCAGCCTTCATGGATGCCTTTGTTTCTTCCTCTAAGACCTCTGACTCTCAGGATCCTGCTCACAAGCATTCAGATAGCTTTTATAAGGTGCCTGATGATTGTAAGTTCCTTTATAAGTGTCCTTCAGCTGATCCAGCTGTTGCTTCCATAGCTTCAGACAAGTCTTCATGCTTATCCCTTTCTGATAAACTCCCTCCTTCTGAAAAGGAGAGTATAATTCTAGAGAGACTTGGTAAGAAGGTTTACACATCCTCCACTTCAGCAATCAGAGCAATGAACTACCAAACACATATTTCTAGATATTCCTTGGCTCTACTTTCCCAGGCTTCACAAGCTCTTGCTCAATTACCATATTCTGAGGTTAAAACTCAGGTTTTGTCTCTTTTGGCATCTTCTTCCCAAGTTGCTAGACATTCCATTAAGTGCAGCTATGATGCTGTTGATGCATCCTCCAGGGTTGCTGCAACTGCTTCTGTACTTAGGAGACAATCCTGGCTGAGGCTTCAACCACTACCAGACGACATTAAAGCAAAACTACCAGCTGCACCTCTGGATATGTCAACTTTGTTTGGCTCTGCAGCTGCAGATTTATTTAAGACGCTGCAAGTGAAAGGAAAGGAACTTCAAGATTTGAAGCATGTTTTGGTTTCTCCTGTTCTGAAGTTCCATAGGAATTTTCCAGTTAAGACATTCTTTGTTAGGAGACCAGCTCGCTCGTCTACTGCTTCTGGGTCTGCTTCCAGGCCTAGGAAATCTGTTAGGAGGCCTCCCCAACCCAAGCCTACTGCTTTTACTCCTTCCACTCAGCAGCCTTTTCAGGCCAGGCCCAGCTCTCTGTGACTATCAGCAGCCTCTTCCAAGTCTTACTCCTCTATCTCTTTGTCTATCTCTCTCTTTTCCAACTTGGACAAAGATCGCACAGGATTCTTGGGTTCTGTCTATTATCTGACAGGGTTACTTCATGACTTGAAAAACTCTTCCTCTTTTCATGGGTATCTCACAGCCCCCTTCAAGTCAACTGCATTTGTTTTCAGAGGTTCTATCTCAGCTACTTTCTCGGGGCACAATTTAAAAGGTGCCAATGGATCAGAGAGGCAAAGAGTTTTACTCAAGGATGTTTTTGGTCCCCAGAAAAGACGGTTATTGGAGACCAATCCTACATCTCTCACAATTAAACCATTTTCTAGAAGTTCCATCTTTCCACATGCTGTCCTTACAAACCCTTTTTCCTGATTTCTCCTCATTCTTTCATGGCCTCTCTAGACATCAAAGATGTTTATCTACATATTCGCATCCATCTTCTAGACAGGAAATTTCTTTGTTTCTCAGTGGGGTTTTTGCACTTTTAGTTTTCTGCATTGCCTTTTGTTCTTTCCACTGCCCCAAGGGTATTCACAAAGTGCTTGGCCCCTGTGATCGCCTTCTTGAGAGTCCAGGGTATTCAGGTGTATACATACCTGGATGATCTTCTCTTCCTGGTTCCTTTATCAGACCAGTTGGCTCAAAATCTGCAGGTGGCCATTCATCTCCTTTAAAGTCTAGGGTTCACCATACATTTCAAAAAATCCTTTCAGGAACCATCCCAGGACCACAACTTAATATGGTACAGGTTCAGGACAGACCCTTGAATGTTTTTTTCTTCCTCCAGACAAGGTTTGCCTTTCTGAAGATCCTTCGGCCTCTTCCATCCATTACAGCCAGGGAGTTTTTGAGACCTCTGGGGTTCATGGCCTCCACAATTCCCATGCTGTCCTTTGTAAAACTCCACATGAGGAAATTTCAGTGGTTTCTAAAGTCAATCTGGACACAGCATACTGTTCCACTAGATTTTGTGATTCCTCTCCTTCCAAGCTTAAAAACAGAGTGCCTTTGGTGGATTCAACAGCTTTCCGTGAATCCTGGCCTTCTGCTTCTTCTGCTCCAGATGATTCAGCATCTGTTCACAGATGCCTCAGACACAGGCTGGGGTACAACATTTGTCTCCACGAGAGTTTAGGGTCTTTGGTCTCCCGCATATTAACATCAAGGAAATGAGGGCTCTCATTCTGGCCATACAGGCTTTTCATCCTCTTTTTTCAAGTAGGCCCTCTGAAAATATTTACAGACAACACCACTGTTCTCTGGTACATAAACAAGCGGGAGGGGGGGTGAAGTTTTACATTCTTTGCAGGTTAGCTCTCAGGGCGTGGGAATTGACAATTCATTACAATGTGAATCTTCTGGCAGTTTACATTCCTTCCACTGAAAATTCTGTGGCAGACACCCTAAGCAGGTCCATGACTCAATCCCACAAATGGATGCTTCACAGCGATGTGTTTTTGGACTTGGTCCACTTGTGGGGTACTCCTCTTCAGGATCTATTTATCTCCCCTCTGAACAGACAACTTCCTCTATTTTGTGCCAGACTCCCACATCATCTGGTTGGAAGGTGGATCCCTATCTTTCTCATGGAAGGGGATGCTTCTTTATGCATTCCCCTCTTTCACTCTCATTCAGAAAGTTCTGCTGAAAATTCATCAAGACCATCCAAAAATCTTGTTGGTGACTCTGTTTTGGCCAAGGCAGTATTGGCTCCCTATTATTCTGCATTAAGCAATAGCAATCCTCACAAGTTACCCCACAGAATGGACCTGCTTGCACAAGACAAGGGATCCCTGCTTCATCCACATTTGTCAGCCTTACAACTTCCTTTCTGGGTGATCAACTTTTGATTCCTTTTAGGCACCTTTTTTCACAGGACGTGCTTAGGGTTTTGCAGGAGACCAGGAAACCCAATACTAGAAAGTCTTACATATCCCAGTGAAAGAGAGTTTCTATCTGGTGTCTTTCAAGGAAACTGGATCCATTCTCAGTGGATATTCCAGTAGTTATTTCTTACTTATGTGATTTATTTAACAGTGGCATATCATAGTCTTCTGTGAAAGTTCACTAGCCTGCTATTTCTGCATGTCTACCATTATCCCCTCCTTTAGTGTCCAGATTGGAGGTAAAACTTTTCCTTAAAGACATCCTACATATTAAACCTCCTAGGAAAACAGTTCCACCTCCTTGGGATTTGAACTATGTCTTACAGAAGATTACTATAGCTCCTTTTGAGCCTGCAGCCTCAGCTTCTTTAAAGTTTTATACTTCAAATACTGTGCTTCTGTTAGCCTTGACATCTGAAAGGAGGGTTTTGGAGATTCAGGCTTTGATGGCTTCCCCACCTTTCCTGGTTTTCCACAAGGATAGAGTTTTTCTGTGTACCAATCCTTCTGTTATGCCTAAGGTAGTGAATGATGTATGTCTTAATCAATGTATTAAATTGCCCACTTTTTTCCCTTCTCCTCAACTCTCTAGTGAGAGGATCTTGCATACCTTGGATGCACATAGACAGCTTAGAGTCTACTTTGATAAGATTAAGGCTATTAGGAAATCAGATCAGCTTTTTGTTTTATTTTCATCCCAGGGCTCTGGGTTTGCCTGTTTCTAAGCAAACAATTTCCTCTTGGATTTCTAAGGCTATTGTATTTTGTTATGATTTCCATAGTAAATCTCTTGCTGTGCCAGTTAGGACTCATTCTACTAGATTTGTGGCTTCCTCAGGTGCATTCTTTAAAGGTCTGAATACTAATTCAGTTCTGGAGGCTGCTACATGGTCTTCTGTGCAAACTTTCACCAAACATTACAAGTTGGACACTGCATCTAGATCAAGAGCAGGGTTTACTAGGGTCAATCTCCATGGATTTGTTGAAAACTCCTCATTGCAAAGTTCATCTCCTCCTTCCTTCTCCCAGGGTGCCAACTAAGCTTTGGCATTCTCCCACATGTAAACAATACTGCAACATTGAATAGAAGGACATAGAATTGTTGTGTAAAATCTCACCATAACCACAGTTGTCCTTCTCTTCTATGTTGCAGTATTCTGTCCCTCCCGTCTTCCCCCTACATCTTGTTCCTTCCTTGGATGGTTTTATTTTGTTCCTAAGTTCTGGTGCTCCTCCTGGATCATTTCAGTTTTGAGGATTGTACATGCGGACATCCTTTTATGGCTGATGTTGTCAGAACATATGTGCAATGTCCTCTTACCTGCAGTAGCTAAAAGCTGTTGTGTACTGGCCGGACGTCGGGTCATTGGGCAGAGGACTTCCCACATGTAAAGAATACTGCAACATAGAAGAGAAGGACATCTATGGTTATGGTGTGATTTTACACAACAGTTCTTTCTACATCAACATGGCATTAATATATAAAATACATAAATATAGAAAACTATACATATATACAGAGGTAAAAAATATAATACATGAATACAAGAAACTGCATTTACATGAAGGCTAACGTGAAGTTACCAATTCAGGTCAGATCTAAAAATACCATAACAAGGCTGGGTCTTGACCTTAGCAAGTTAAAAGCTCATTCCTTCAGAATAGGACATGCATCCCATGCCCACACAAAGGAGGAATCAGAAATTAAAGCACAGCAATTAAGTTGGAGATTGCAAGTTTGTCGGGAGATGTGTCAGATCATGATGACTAATCAGCATTCTCTTTGCAGGTATCATAAAGCAGCTGACAAGGGTGTGGATTCTGAGGTATTCTTTCATGCAACAAGCGGCTAGAGAACTGGGATAATCTGTACGGAACCAGGGTTTCAAAGAGAAGGAAATGCAAGTTTGTTGGTTGGGAAGTAGAAGAATGCAGTGGAGGCACCTGGTAGCAGCTTTAACAGAGTAGTCCAAGTCATTTCCTGAGAGTTTAATTGTATTACATATATGGGGAACAATGTGACAAGCAGCCTATTGCTGTATCTCAAAAAATAAAATTTGTCAATAGTCCAGGCAGATCAAACAGATTTGGTTGAACATTAAGCGTGTGTGGTCCTATATATTTCCAAGACCAGTCCAGCAAGGAACAAGTAATTTCAGAGCAGTGAAAAGGGCTAGGAAGTTGACCAACAGATTCATTAGACAACAGGTAATAGAACTAGAGGACTGCATACTGCACCTCACTAATCAGTACACCAGATTGTACAGATGTGATGGAGTTCACTTGTCACATTCAAGAATAAAATTATTTTTAGGAAACCTTAAAGAAATCCAAAGTTGTCAGATATGCTTGACAGGAAAGCTGGCATGTAGAAAAGCCATCTTCATGTGGCAGAAGAGCAAACTTGGAAAATTAAAATTGCAATGGAGTATGCTTGGCATGGGGAGGGGTGCAGTTTTGAAGAGCTTGGCCCTTCTCTGGGCGGGCTGCACTATGGTGTAGCAGGCCAGCTGGGAGCCACAGTCTGGGGTCCCACAAGTGGCAGATCCCTTTCAGCCACTGGTTTCTGGCTAAAAGGTGACAGAGGACTGTTGATGTCTGGTTGTAGATCCCTTCAGCCATTAGTGTTGGTTGAGCATTTACAGGGACTACAGGGGTATGTTATGATCTGGTTGACTGGAGTTGACTTTCTTCCAAGTTCTGCCCTTTGCACACATCTGAATATACTTGGTTGGCATTGATTTGATTGGTATTAACTTATGATCTGGCACTGATTTTTACCTAATTTGATTGGCATAATAAATACATGGCTGCAGTCATTTCTTGCTTCAAGTGTGTGTGGCGTGATTTGTAAAATGATGTGTATGCTTATTATTATCCAAGGCAATGTGGGCATCTATCCAAATGTAATGCTACTGTACTATGTATTATACTGTAATGCTACTGTATGTTAGAAAAAAACATCCTAGGATGATCAGACCTATTGTATAGTATAATATGCTAAGAAAAAAAGCAAAAACAACAGGTGACATTTAGTTTTACTGAAAAACATCCTTATGATTTTAGATGGGGCCATGGCCACCGCTGATGTTATGTATTTACTGGTGTTTTATTGTTCATTTGTCTATAAAGACAGCTGTGGTCTTTAATTATGTTTAAGGGATGTTTTCACACCGTGATTCTACATTAAAACAAAGCAGGCCTGCTTTCCACTGTTCCGTTTCTGGACTGCGGGTGCACTTTGCCAAACATTTCTGTCACCCTTTTAATGTGAAATATGATCAGCTACTTCCAGTAGTTAATAGATGCCATGCAATTAGCAAAGCATTCTTCCCATTCTGACCTTTGTTCTTTACATAAGTAACTACATGGCATCCAAGTATGTTAAGACCCAAGTGGGATTTGACAAATGCTCACTGTTGCATTTATATCATTTAAGGAAACACTTTAAAAAAAAGACTGGGCAGAATGTCACCAAATGTGCAAACAAAATTCAACTGAAAAAAATGCTCATACTGGGTGATTTCCGACTGGAATGTGTGAAAGTGGAGGGTAACTCATAGTCTAAGTTAGTGTAAAATGCATTCTTGTTGTACTGCCCATTTAAGACTGACAGCTGCAGGATTGCAGTTATTTCTGTTGTGATGTACCAGAACAGTATTTTGAAGATATAGTATTGCAGCTCTGTGCAGTATTTGCAACCCCCACCCTGATAAATCCATTATTTCTAAATTTAAGTATTCAAGAAATGTCACATTTAAAATTGCACAACCTGCTCTAGGCTACTGCAACAGAACCAATACAATTTTAAAACCTGCAGCTGGAAAATGTTATCAACATACATCAGTTTGCAGTTTGTTTAGCTTGTAGAAATGGCTTGCCAGAAAACTGATTTAATCATACTGAAGTGGATGAAACCAGATTATTTTTAAATAAGTTTGGGTGTGTTATCTATTCTCATAATGAAAGTGATGCATATTTAGAATCAATCTGGCAATCACATTTATTACTAATGCAGTTTGATACCTAGTCTTAAAGCCATGTCTTGTCTTCAAAGTTTTTCTACACCTGTGAACTTTAATCCATCAGCAATCCTCTTCTCCCTTTTCCCAGTGATATTAACTCCCTTATTCCTTCCACACGTAAACAAACAACATTAACTGTAAATGTCTCTACTAGCAGTATAAATGTAAATGTAGTAATAGTAAATGTAATTGTTTAGTTTAGTATTAAAGGCATTTCTCTTTTTACTGTAGTCTTGAAACAACTTCCCTGTATCACTTTATCTTATGCACCCTGTAATATTCTCACTACATTTTAATAACGTATTCATGTGTGCTCATAATCGTGTATTTTCTTTTATGTCTGGGTCCTCGTTGTAAAGAGGTTCGTGAACCATGGAGTATAAAGGAGCAAAAATCAATGATGGCAGATTTGTAGAATATAGTTATGTGAACCCCCTAAAAAAAAAAAATCAGTGAGTACCCCAAGTATGTTTGCTGGTTTTGTGTGCGTTCATCCGATTAATGTACTTACTAACAGAGCACAGCTCATAACTTCTTACTTCTAGAATCAACCAAAAGCAAGCAGAAGCAGCTGTCCCAAATTAGGGGCATTCTCCAAATAGTGACAGTACTGATTTAAAAATGCTGGAAAAATGAGAAGATATGATGAGATGAGGTGACATTTATTTTCTGATGTAAATAAAGTCTGTAAGTGTAATTATTTGATTACTACAACTTGCCCTGTTTTAAGTCATCAATTTTACGATGGACAAAACAAATTTATGTGCCAAAATTATAGACATCCCTGATTTACAGGGACATTTGGGTATCTCATGAAGGCAACCTCAAATGCAACTTTGTGATTCTAGGATCAGCAGTACAAAACATTACCCTGTACCTAGGGTGGAGTCACCTCAGCACCTAGTTTTAAATGGAATTCAGAGATGAGAAGCAGAACAAGAGGTTCTCCCGTTCGATTCTCGGCTGGAACGCCTTCTGTGTGGAGTCTGCATGTCCTCCCCGCGGTCGAGTGGCATTCAAAAGACATGTGTGAAATGGCCGTCCCTTCGTTGAAGGTTGGGCGTCGAGCTGGCACCTCGGCACCATAAAAATCTACTGCCAATCATTAGCAGACTGGAGTTCCACTGTGGCGACCCCTAACTGGGAAAAGCCTAAAGAAGAACAAACAAGAGATGAGAAGCATACATATCTACTGCAGAAATATATAACAGATTACAGTAACTACAAGTCAGAAGTACATTTTTTTCTCAACACTTGTCAGAAACGTTATGGCTCCAAGTATAGCCCTCACCTGTCCCTGATTTTTATGACCATCCCTGATTTTGACTCAGATTTTACCTCTGTCCATTTTAATCCCTTCTAAAACTGGTGACTTTCAGAGAAAAGGTGGTGAATTGTACATAATGACAATAATTGGTTATAGACTTGTTTTACATTACAAAAGGTTTATTGATTCACATTCTTTTATTCTGTCAGTGTCTCAAGGTCATAGTACTAATATTTTAAATCTGCCCCTGATTATTACTGCATTTGTCCCTGATTCTTTTGTGATTTGTCCCTGACTGGCTGAGAGCCATGGGTCCAAGAGCACAGAATATTTAGGACTGTCTAACCTAGTGTCTACTGTATATAACTATACAAAACACTCTTACATGAAAGGGACGCACCTCTAAAATTGCCATTTAATTTTGTAAATGGCAACAGATGAAAATAACAAGTCCTTTTCTGGAGCATATAGGGGCAACATTTTGAGGGCAAAGTACATTGTTAAATGTTAGTTGGGTGGTGTGGTCAACAGCATGACATCTAAGTGCAAAATATAGATTTCTGGTCATATACCTGCATATGATTGCTAAAAGCATTTAACCAGATAAAGGCAATGCATGAGTTTGTATTATATTAGTGTTGATACAGCTAATTTAGGTATTGTAAATTATTTTGAAATAAAATGTGGCAATTTGGGCCTGAAGATGTAAAGGACAGGCAGTTTAATCAGACTTATCTGCACTATTAAAATGTATAGTAATTTTATCGCCTACCCAGCTTCTCTAGAAATCAAAAGTAAACTAAAAGCTACACATCTTGATACTCGTTTTGTGAATAGATGAAAAACTGATCCCAGATGTGTGACAGCTGAAGTCCCTGCTGACTGCGCCTTTGGTTATATTAAAAGCCTGTTTTGCCTTAATACTGCAGACCTTGCATTCTTGGCTGGGCTCAGGTTCCCTGACGTGGTGTTAAGTTTTTCAAAACCTGCTACCCTCGTACTTTCACTTGACGCTGGAAATGGAGGAGGGGTGGTATTAATAGTTGCTAATACAAAGCACTACCCTCTGCCAGTCCATACCTTACAAGGCACTGAGGCTTGCAGCTAGCTGGATAAGTTTTGTAAAAGCTGTCCACTAGCAACAACCAAGATTTATAAGGCAGTGCTTCAGAATTTTAGAATGTTTTAAATGTAAGATGGAGTAGGTGAAATGTTCTGTTTAAAATAGGGTTTTTCCAGCAATTTTAACACATTCGATATTAGTGGAATTTAAAAGACAGCATGGGAATCATACTGCATGACTTATTTTTATTAACAAGACTAT
The DNA here is from genome assembly GCF_019279795.1 of Protopterus annectens. Classification (NCBI taxonomy): domain Eukaryota; kingdom Metazoa; phylum Chordata; order Ceratodontiformes; family Protopteridae; genus Protopterus; species Protopterus annectens. The sequence continues at coordinate 552,515,632 of NC_056748.1, forward strand.
AAATGATAATATTTGCAAAAGATAATGGTGTCTAAGATTAGGAAGTATAAACATCAATAAAAAAGTAGCCTGTGGAATAGTGGGTAGTTGTGCTGTCAGTTTATCCATACATTTATGTAATGGACTACAGCCTCTATTTTGCAGTACAAAAACATTAATTCATTCGTTACATGTTTAGTGGAACTCAGGATAGGCAGAAGAACCTCTCCCAACAATGAATCTGAGCAAAGTTATGAAACCACTTCTTTGAAGGATGTCAAGTGGACCCCCCCCCCCAACACACACACACACAACATTTGGAAAATTACTTCAGCTTTCAAGCGAAACTCTAATGAAATGCCTGGAAACACTGAGAATGTGTTAATGGAGGGAAATATGTAGCCAGAAATATATGCCTTTTCCAGAAATTTACATTTTGTAGGTATAGCCCCAAACCCCTATCCCATTCCAACCTCAAATTTGAACTGCACATATCTTTCTGAATTCTGTCCCCTGCACGTTGGAGAAATTTTGTAGTATATTTTAGTTACCCTACATCAGTAAGATACTGCATTTCCGGTGCATAAACGTATATGAAAACAATGCATGCCCATATCATGTTGTAGGCGTCAGTTTGAGAAGATGCAGTCATCCTTTGTCCATTTGTAAGCTGAGAGCTGCTAAGAAACAATTGAATACACTAAGTACACCTAGCTACACCCTAGAAAGGAGGTACAGGAAGTTGCACAGTTACCTGCAGTTTTGATGATAGTTCACATATGTCGTAGAGATCATTGTTTTCAAACTAAATCCTGTTATGTAATTTGTTTTTAAAATGTGCCATTTACTAATCAAAAGCAGTTTGTCACATATTTAACGATACTGAAAAGTACAAAAACATTTTGTAAATGCACTTATTGGTGACATTTTGTTGGTCCTCACAGAGTTACTAATAATAGCTGAATGTAGTTTGTTGCAATGCATGCCAAATAACAAAACTGGAAAACACATCTTGCTCTGAAGGAATCAGCACTGGAACAGTTGTGTTTAAGGAGCATGTGTGTAGAAGCTTCAGGGATCCTCATCTGCTAGTATTTATGGCCTTATACTGTATGTGTGTTTTATCTGTAATACTAAAGTTTGTCCTAGTGATCTTGACCCCCATCATATCTCCCAGTGTTGATGTGCATGGCATCTGCATGTTGTTCATTTTAAATTACGACACACTTTTAGGTATTACTTACAAATAATTGTACTTATTTTATAAAGAGTTTTCATTTCATCCATCATGTTACTGCCACCAGTTAGTTTAACTTTACTCTGTATGCTATGTAGCCGTGTACAAATAGGTTTATAGGTAGGTACTAGGCTATTGGCCCTAGGGCCTATATAAGTCTAGCCAAAAAATGTACCCTGGCTTTCACCACCCAAGAAAATTATTTTCCTGTGCCTCTGTCGAGCAGAGCCACAGTAGTGATCCCTGGGGTGAATTTCCCATTTCCCATCCAATCATCAAGATTTTTCTTGAAGAGTGCTAATGAGGAGCTCTGTTTGACATAGATAGGTAGTCTGTTCCAGAGTATGGGAAGTCTCTGTGACAGGACTCTATCCCTCCAGCATGTTCTGTTTATTGTGGTGACAAGGTTTAGGTCCCTAGAGCATGTAGCTCGGAGGGATTGGGATTTCTTTAAGTGGAGCATGTCCAACAGCTCTGGGTTTGACATAGCTTTGTATGTTAGGCAGAGATTGCCCCTGAGTAGGTGATATGCGATGGAGTAAAGCTGTAGTTTTTTGAGACGGTCTGCGTAGGGCATCTGTTTGAGGCCAGTAATCCTCTTTGTGAGGTATTTCTGTGGTCTTTCCAGTTGTTGTAGATGTCTTGTGAGGTACATACCAAAAGAGGCGTTGTACTCTATAATGGGTCTAATGAGTGATGAGTAGAGGGGAACAATGACCTCTTTTTTTCTGGATGAGAATCCTTTTGTGATGAGATGAGCCATGTAGAAGGATTTCCTGACCATTGTGGCGATGTGATTATCAAAGGAGAGACTACTGTCCACCTGTGTCCCTAGGTCTCTTATCACATTTTCGGCATTAAGTAGACTACCAGCTATGTGGTAGTTCATGGGTACAGAGTTTTTACCAAAGGGGATGACAATACACTTTTTGGCATTGAGCTTCAGGCCATGGCTTTGACACCAGGTATCTGTCTCAGTGAGGCCCTTTTTTGCCCACATCGTTAGGAGTTTCGATTATGGCTCCTAGTTTGCAGTCATCTGCAAACTTTGTAAGCCAAAGACCTTCTGTGTTAGCCTGCACTTCAGAGAAGTAGATACCAAACAGGAGAGGACCCAGGACTGAACCCTGTGGTACTCCACTTGTCACTGGTCTGAAGTCAGATTTGGAATCCGCTACTTTCACAGTGTGGGTTCTGTCCATGACCCAGTTGGCAACCCATCTTGTGACATAGGGATTTATACCTAGTTTAGTGAGCTTATCTATAATTCCAGAGTGGGGGATGGTGTTGAAAGCCTTGGCGAGATCTAGATAAGCTGTGTGAACCATTTTACCCTCTTCTATGGCTTTGGTGACAACTTCAAAGAAGTCAATCAGGTTTAAGAGACATGATCTGCCTTTTACAAATCCAAACTGGGTAGGGTCCAGAGTTTGGAGATTACCAATGTCTTTGATTATGAGTTCCACGATGATACATTCCATGGCCTTGCAGACCAGGCTCGTCAGGCTAATGGGGTGGTAGTTCCCGGGATCCATCGTGGCTCCCCCTTTGTGGAGTGGGATAACCATTGCGGTGCGCTATTCAGTGGGTACAAAGCCTGAGGTGAGGCTATGATTGAACATGGTACTTAGGTAGGGTGCCAGTTCATTCTGTAGTTCATGTAGAATGCAGCCTGGGATATTGTCAGGTCCCATGGATGCTGTGTTCTTGGCTTTGGAGAGTGTGTTTTTTACCTGTGCAGCCGTGATTATAGGAACTTTGCATTCTTCTGGTATAGAAATGGGCCCTCTAGGGGGTGAGAGGGGGGGTAAAGTTAGCACTGAACCTATCTGCTAGGATGTTGGCAATATTAGTTGGTTCTGTATATTTAGTGCCATTGTGATGTAACTTAGAGCAGAACTGAGTGTTCCCATTGTACATACAAAAGGCATGCTCTTCTTAAGCAAAGTATGTGCTTCTGATACAATGTAACTGTCACTAGCCTATCTGAAGAAGGTGTCTACTGAACAGCATACATTTTTATTAACTAAGGAGATAACCAAATTGCTCAAGATTCTTGAAAGCACTTATCCTGTTTATTAAAGATTTTATACTTTTATTTGCTCTGGTGCATCCATTGGGTTGTGTTGTTGCTGCATTTATCCTTTACCATTTTTGTCCTTCAGTTCTGCTGCTTCTGGTTTTGACTATTAAGATTCCTTACCTATATGGTTGGCTCCCAGTGGCCATCTGGGGGGGGGGTCCCTACTGATACTGCTAAGTGTGAGGTCTGGACTGGGCAGTGAAGGATGAGCACAATGTGGAGACAGTGGAGGAGCTGGCAGCAGGGGAAGACATTACCAGACAAAGTTGCGCACATTATGCCATGGCACTAGCTAAGAGACAGCAACTGGCCCATAACTATGGGCAAGATTAAAGCTTGCATAGAGCATTAAAAATTATGTATGCAAACATGCAATCAGGCTGTACTAATCCATACAAATAGTGGTCACACCGTGCGTCAGACATAGGTTATTCAAGTAAAAAAGTACAGAGGGCACACCACAATTATCATCATATGCACATATGTGTGTGTGGGGGGGCAGAGTCTGGTTTCATCCACAGGAAAATATGTGCATGATGATATAACTGATATCAATTTAGTACTGTGTGTGTTATATGTGGAGTTGTGTGGTCTAAGGTACCCTAGGGTGGAAGGGAGTGTTGTTCCATGTCAGGGCATGAGTGCATATGCAGGTATTGGATGTGTGTGTGTGTGTGTGTGTGTGTGTGTGTGTGTGTGTGTGTGTGTGTGTGTGTGTGTGTGTGTGTGTGTGTGTGTGTGTGTGTGTGTCTGTGTTCATCTTTATGTGTGTGTGTGTGTTTGTGTTTTTGTGTCTACCCAGATATGATCTCAGCAGATGCTGCAACACTGCAGCGAGCTTGTAAAGACAGGTTCCAGTGCACCCACGCACCCATGTGGAATCTGTGTACATCACCTGCACACCCCACCCATAGGAGCTCCCAGTCGCAAGAGGTTCAAAGGCAATGTCTGTCCCTTTCCTAGAGGAAGGGATGTTGTGTGAATGAAAACAATAGTCTGCACTGAACATTTCTGAGGCATGAACTCCATGCCCTAGTGGACATCCATGTGTGACCCTCCTCACCTCCACAATGGATGGCATACCTCTCAATTGTTAAGATTTTTGCCTCATATTTTTGGTCTGTTCCTCATAAAATCTGAGGTTTTCTGGAAAATCACTGGGGTGATGTGAGGACTGAAGTGAATATGTGAGTTTCAGACTTTATATCCTTCAAAAAATTCATGCTAAGACAGATCATGTTATTCTAGCAACCTTTTAAGTTTATAAGAACAGCATTTAAAATCTGTTCCTATTTTTGGGCCTTTGCTCCCTCATTTTGTCAGGCTTTGTCCAGATTTCTTGCACTAAGAGGTTGAGAGGAATGATGGATGTTGGGGTGAAAGTGGTGCCACTGCATGTGCCTGAAATAAGCTTCCCCCTCCCATCAGAGTCCTCAACACTGGAGGCAAAGGTAGAGTGGCCACATGACACATACCACTACATACCTGGCATGTATTTTGTGAGCATAGGGGGATTTGTATCATGGAAGCTGCTTATGGAATATCTCCATTAGGCCTGACATTTGGGCCATGCAGTCCCACCAGTCACATTGCACATCCTTTAAAATACATGCCATCTCAGCAAATACTGAGGTGTTGGTAGCCCTTGCCTGTATGATGGCACTGCACATTCAATGGACTATAGATATTGAGACAGTTAGATTGGGAGTGGTATCCATAGTGTCTACAGCCACCAGCATACTGACTTCCCTATATTTAGTGTGGATGGCAGAAACCAAGGGGGACTGTGACTCAGTGGGAGACATCCCTTCCTGGCTACACCTGTAATGACTCTGCCCTTCAGTCATCTACCTATATCCCTGGGGTGGGTCACACAGGTGCAGAGCCCACACCCACTGACTGGGTTGGGGATCTAAATTCCACATTTCCTGTACCCAGTACAGACACTGTACTCCCTGATCATGCCAAACTTTGACTTCTATCATTTTCAGACTCAGAGTAATCTCCAACATCAGGCAAGTAGTGTATTCATGGTGTATGGGGCCAGATAAAATGCCACCTGTGAAGTTGCCAAAAAATACCCACAATAAATAAGATCTTTCAGCAGTATGTTAGTCCTAGATGCATAGAATGTATAGTGGTAGTATGTAATGAGAGAGACCTTACCTTTTACTGCTGGCCTTCTACTTTGAAGCATTGATGTTACTACGTAAAAAATGAATTAAACATGAAGTGATATACAGTACAGCTCATTTACCCAATGCAGTAACGTTAAATGTCAGAGATGCACACCTAGGACATTTCCAGTGAAAATTCTCGGAGCCTATTTCAGTTCTGCTCCAATATCCAGCACCCTGCCGTCATGGGCTAGGGATGACTCTGATCCCCCATGCAGAAAGGCAGAGCCCTCCTCGAGCTCAGTTAAAGCTGGATCAGCCAATGGACCACCTCCCAGTGCCCTAGGCTCCTCTGCCAGGTGGGTAGGATGCTCTTTAGCAGCATGTATCATGTTAATGGCTTGGCCTCTAACCTGATTTAGTCTGTGCCCTGGACACCAGCAGCATTTATATCATTAATCATATTCCACCAAGCATAGTGAATATAGAACCAATCAGATTTATCATGGTCAATTATCTGCCGGCCATGGAGAAGGTGGACATGTATGAGAGAACATCCATTTCTGTGGCTTGCGCTTACCAGGCATAATGCTATGTGAGGAAAGAATAACTCATGTGAGGCTACACGTACCAGTAAATTTCATTTTCATAGCTTAATAACCTAATGAACTAAACTGGCCTGAGTGCTGCTCGTAGGTGACTATGTTTTATATCTGTATATCTATATAGCTATACCTATATGTCTATATTTATATCTAAACATGCATGTCTGTGTGGTTTCTAACACATACCTGCATGGCCATAGCTATTGTTCATATAGTGTGTTACATTGTGCTCCCCAAAGGTTAAAAGGTGGCCAGTATACATGGCATGTTTAGCCTGCAGTTGACAACAGCATTCAAGTGCCAACAACAAAACACCACTGTTAAGTATCATCTGTGTAATGACTGACTGTGGCTGACCTTACACCTGACATGCCATTGACTGCACAGTATCTGTATGGACAGAAACAATGGGTAACAAAGGGGAGCATAACTCATATAACAGCAGACTGCTTGCAGGCACAATACATTTACCTGACCCAGTGATAGACATCCGAGTATTTCAGCTGCACGTTGTGGGAAGCAGCCGCACAAACATATTCTGAGTTTCGTGTCCTACAGGGGGTATCACTGCCCAGCGTGGGACATTATGTACTTTGTGTGGTGATACCAATCTGTAAGGCAGTGAATGACAAGCAGTCACATTATGTATATCAAGCCTTAACATCATCTCCACCCCCCCCCCCGATTATGTAACTTGTGACAAAAACTTCTGTTGTATACACACTGCCACTACAGCATACATATGAGAATAAATGCAGTATTGCAGTTAAACTAAACAGAGCCTATCTGTGATGTGGGCTTTACAGTGATCTGCACACAGACTCACACAACAGCAGACAACACATCTGATACCTGTAGAATTTTATTTGTATTTAAATTTCACAAATAAAAGTATAATGTTCTCACAAATTAATGTTGTAGAACTTTAATGCTGAATTGTTTATTCACTTCCAACAATTTGCCCCTATGTAACTCCCTTTTTATTGACACAGCTAACATGACTATACAGCTGTATCTTACAGATGTTACCCTTCACGTAAAACAGAACATTGCCTAAACAGTTTTATAAAACGGTACCAGCAAGTGTGTGCAGCCATGTGTGAAAGTAGAAAGTTCAGGGTTACATCACAAAGAAATGTAGCTCTTGATAAACACAACTCATGCACCTGGGACTGCAAGTTATTTCATTGCCTGTGTGTAATCTAGTGAATGAGGCTCTTGGCAACAGGCAGGGTTTATATCATACAAATTCCGCCTCTGAGCACAATGTTTATACTAGTCAGGCACTACCTCAAGAATGCTAATGAATAAATCTTTTACACATCATACCTGTCAGTCTAGTCTTTCTCTGAGTTTCCAGCTGTCTCATGAGCACCTGTGGAACAGACTGAATATACATGGGTAGGTCAATGGCCCTTACAGGGATGTCTTGCAATATGTGTTAATTTGCAGCAGAGTTGTTAAAGAGCAAATTTCCTCTTATATGTAGGCATAACACAGGTCGTACCACATATAATGCCATTTTCACACTTTTATATTAGATGTCTTGTGTTGTGTGACATGTGCCAAAAAATTAACAAGGATGACCAAAAGAGGCCACTGATAGTTCTCTGGAATGAGAACTGCTGAATGACCATGGCTTGTGTGTGTGTGTGTGTGTGTGTGTGTGTGTGGTGTGTGTGTGTGTGTGTGTGTGTGTGTGTGTGTGTGTGTGTGTGTGTGTGTGTGTGTGTGTGTGTGTGTGTGTGTGTGTGTGTGTGTGTGTGTGTAACGGTGCCCTGTAAGTGCTGTAAGGAGTCAAAGATCTTCCTATATGTGCTGCATAAGGACTAGCAGGAACATCTGCTTGAGACTCATATGAGTGTTCCCAATATAAGACCGATGCCTGACACTGTCTTTCCAGAGCTGTTTTTTTTACCACAGGCATGCCTCATTCTAACAAACATGCAGGCACCAGTATAGTGACCCATGGAGGTGTCATCCACAACTTTTTAGTGGATAGGAAGAAGAAGTCAGGGTGATGGTGCCTGAGATGTAGTTTACGTACCTGTCCAGTCTGCACAGGTATACATAGCTGCTCTACACAGTACAGTATGGATTGTAGACATGTTACTGAATGGTATATTTTTGTTCCACAGCTCTGTATGCCATACAGGAGCATCATCTTCTATATTAGAGGAAGTTAGAAGGGCTTTCTAGGTGCATGAGTGTGTATTACTTACTTTCTGTAATCAAACTTTTGTTTAGAATTATATTATTCACTTGAGTATCTAATAGCAACATGCATGTCTGTCACCCTGGAATGGTACATGTGGGAACATTTAGATGCACATGTGTTGACACTCCAGTTTGGATGCCATGTAGATGCCATGTAGGATATAGTTATTCACTTTGAATGTATGCGACCTTTGCAGTTTGAGTCCTGTGTACCTGCAATTGTTACACAACAGGATCAGTATAGCAAGACAGGTGGCTGGAGACTCATAACATCTCAGAACTTTACAGGAAGATCAGTAATCTTACCCGCAGCTGTCACAGGCACATCTGTATATGTCTGGACAGCTATATGCATCCATCTTGTTAAGACAGCACATTATAATGTAGCAGAATTTATATCAAACACAAACGAAGTTAGATTGTAGCTTTATACAGCCATAGTTATATATTTGAATGATGTCATTCTGTGCATGTGTTTCATGTAGATTAACGTTTTTTTCTCTCTATCACTTCCTTTGTCACTATCCTTTCTTTTAAAATTATTTTATGTTTGTTTTAGTATTTCTCTCCATTTATTTTGCAATTTTTGTACAGCAGCTGTCAAAGCAGTGTTAGTGGTTAGGTCTAGGCCTACAATCCCTCACCAGGCCAAACCTCCCCTGTGTCACCACAATCTGCATCCCAGGCTGCTTACCAGGAAGTTGTAATATGGGGCAACCAGGTGGCCTCCTTTCCTGCCCCTGATGGTGATTCACTGTTTGGGAGTTTCATTGTTTCATTGGGTGGCACTACCAGGAGTAGTGAATTTTTGATATGTAGGGAGATGGTGGAGATGGTGGGGAGATGTTAGACCAGTTGCTGGAAGCCGAAGTCAGCCAATTGGAAATGTTCATTCTGTGATTACTAGAGCTGCATCCGTGCTTGCCCATGCTATCAACACCTTAAACAGAGTCCATTGGAGATGGTGGCCAGAGAATTGTCTGATCTTCCCCTGGGTATCGTACAGATAGCATGATATGGAAGACCATATGCACCCTCTCCCCATCCTTGTGTTCCCCTCCATTGGGGGTCAATACCCTCTTCGGTTTGTTGTCTATTACTTCCCACCATCAACGTTTTCCCTTTGTTTATATGTCTTTGAATCCAGTGTCTACCCCAACCTCCACCTTCAGTGTGTCAGCACTCTCCTGTTAGTCTTTATCTGTGTTATAGGTTTATTTCAGATGTCAACCATCAAGGGAAACTATCAACCTCATTGATAAAACACCCTTAAAAGTAATCACAGTAGCCAGGGATTTGGGGAGTCATGTAGAGTGCAACCTGGCTTTTAACCAGCATGTGTCTGAGGATATAAGAAAATCATTCTATGTCACTCAACTTATAAGCATGGTCATAGCTTCTAGGTCCAGGAAAGTCATCATACCACTGTACTCAGCCATCACCAGACCCATCACTGACTATAATGTCCCCTTCTGTATGTACTTGACCAGGCACATGCAAAAACTACAAAATCCATAGTGGTTCTTCACAAAAAGAATATAGGGCATAAACACAATGCCCTATGCAGATCGCCTCAAAGCTCTTTCCCTATACTATGTTTCTTACAGACTGCTGACAGGCAATTTATGCCTGGCATACAAGGCATCCTAGGATCTCATTCTGATAGAACTTTTGTATATCTACAAACTGAATAGCACCAGAACTACCTGATCTAGAGATTTAAACTTTGCTTGTGATGTAAATAGTTCATAGGTTCATAGGTTGGTACTAGGCTATCAGCCCTAGGGCCTATACAAGCCTAGCCATAACAATTCCCTGGCTATTTCTTCCCGCACTATTTACTTCCCTGGACTCCTGTCTAGCAGGGTGACTGACGTGATCCCCAGGGTGAATTTCCTTTCTCCCATCCAATCGTCAAGGCTCCTTTTGAAGAGGGCCAAAGAGGCACTCTGCTTGGCATGTATGGGCAATCTATTCCAGAGTCTGGGGAGTCTCTGGGTCAGGAACCTATCCCTCCAGCATGCTTTGTTTATTGTGATGACAAGGTTTAGATCCCTGGATTTGTTGGAGGGACAGGTACTTGTCTCAGAGAACCTCCATTCTCTGGAACAGGCTTCTAATCCATGTGAAGCAGAGCACTTCCCTAATCCTAGTCAATTGCAACCTAGACAAGTAAATGGGAAATCAGAAATTCATACCATCTGACAGCTATGTCTTTGATGAACAGTGACAGCCATTAAAGCATGCCCTAACTAACGTACACCCCTTAAAATTACTTCTAAGGTACAGTAACTCAAGGGATACATTTGGGCTGCATGGCTAGGCTTATAAAGATGCCTATGTTGTACTGTGTTTCTGGGCTTCTTATGTTCCTTGTACGTCTACAAGAACTAAGACACATGCCTCCACTGTGCTCATCAATTTTTCTCATGTGAATCCCAGACTCAGCTGCAGATTTTCCTCTCAAACCACAGGTCCACCTCCTAATATGAGTAGATATATTAGTTAGCAGTGACCAAAGCTGCAAGTTTTCACTTTTTTAATTGATAATGAGCATTGGGCAGTACCGTGCAATCAGATGCATCTGTGGGAGGCAATCTGTGACATGCTTCTGAATCATAGGCCATTCTTCAGTCTTCTTTCTTCTCCAGAGACCACAAGGCCTTTACAAACCTCATAGATTGCCAATAAATGATGTCATGACATCTTGATGGCCTAGAGCTTACTACATGGGTTGTGGATATATGTGATTCTAAAGATTTTTCAAATAACCATTTAAAAGCTGAAAATGTAAACAGGAAAGATATGCATGGTTGCCAGCATTTCTAAGTGGTTTGCAGACCCTTGAAAAAGTATACAGGTAAGCTTGCTATACATTCTCCAAAAGCATTTTTCTGTTACAGAACATAGTTTTGTGCAATGATGAAGGATAAAAGTACAAACTGGAAAAGAGCAAATCTATAATCTGCTAAGGCTGAAAACTACATTCCACATAGGTAACAAACAAATTAGAAATATTTCATAATAACAGCAAACAATAACAAAAAAATCATAACAAATCTTCCAGTATAGACTTTTATTTAGTAAAAATGCAGCAAATCTCCTGGCATCTTGGCCTTTCACCTTCAAGGGAGAATGAAAAGCTAACAGCTAGATAAATATAGAACCTTGACCAATAAACTCCAAACAACAATACAAGAAGCAATTAGATAATTATCCAAAGAGCATAATTCATAAAGTACTAAACTCCAATATTTGGTCAGGAAATGTAGATACATAGTTATCTTAACTAGATAAACATAGACCATTTCAGGTTTATGATTAAACATTTATTTGTAAAACTTTTGAATTAAAAAATCAGTTATGATTCATGTTTCAGTAGGTATCTTGATTTAATCTTCTACTCTTTTGAGGTAAGTAACAGCCAAAAGACTAACAAAAATTCATCTTGACTTCCCTGATTATTTTGTCAAGCATGTAATAGAACTACATTTGTGAAATCATGACTTTTAATATCAGGCCAGTGTTCAAAATTCCTAATTTTAGAAGTTATTTTACTTTTTCCTATATACAATAGACCTGCAGTGAGTCTACAACCTATGATATATCACTGCCTTGGATAAACATGTAAATCCAGTGTTGGCGTAGTATCTTCGATCATTAATCTCCACTGCCTTTCAATTGACAGTCTGTGAAAACATGATAGATCTCTTAAAAGAATCTACTGAATGTTGTGTGTTTGCTGAAGCAACAGGAATATTTTGTAGTGGAAGGTGAATGCTCATTTCTAACAAGTCATGCAAATTGTGCTCTGTTTTATAATAAAAGCAGTACCTTCTGAGGGAGTGTTTTTTATGAAGACTGTAGTTAAAAGGAATCAATAACCGATTACAAGAATCTTCAAAGTTTCAGAAAACATCAATTTGTTAACAAAAAGCATCTTGTGTACAGTGATTATGATGAAAAGAAGTAAATTAGAAAAACAAAATATTTCATAAACCACTGGATTATTATTACAAGTTAACTTTGCTTCAGTTTGAGTCATCTAGTCCATGTAAATTATTTATGCAAATCCCACTTTATAATTTCTTCATTCACTAACTGGAAATCTAGATAACAGTTGTACTTATAAGCTCTATACAATTCATAAAAAATAAAGTCTAATAAATGTGGAGATTATAGCTTGAAGCATGTTGCAAATTATTGGTTGTGGTGGGATTCTTATATAAATTGCTTGTTATCAAATGTCCTAAAAATATGAGTTAAAATGACAACCAAATAATCAATGCTTTCACAACCAACTGATGCTGTCATTTTCAACCCAAAACTGTTAGAATTTAGGTGTTCCAAATGGCCCCAGATTCTGTTTCTTCACCTTGGCAGACAAGGATAAGATCATATATGTATCTGTCATGAGAGACAACAGAAACGGGGAAAAAAGATTAAGATATAAACACTTTTTTCCTGAAAAAATGCTGCTATATGTTACAGCAAACTGAAATCCCATGACTGTGCCGGTTAATTGTAAATAATGCTATTAAAAATAGCTGCATGTTAAAGAGGAAAATATAAAGTAAAGGCAAAAATGAACTGGATTTTGGTCATTCTCTCACTAGCTTTGTAACAGCCTGTTTTCTAAACTTGTTGAATTGACTTGTGTTGTGAAAACTTGACATGGAATTTTTAACCCATTGTTCCGTAAGAAAACCAAATTGTTTCTTTATTAAGAATAAGGTGCAATAATTACAATTAAAAGAAAACACATATCTAAGTACTATTCCTTTGTTATGACAACCTAATTATTACTTTTGTCAGCCACCCTAAATACATAATAATTTTTTTAGCAATTAACTACTTCAAAGCTGGCTACTCCTGTTTAGTTAAATTAAAACAGTCTGTTTTTTTTTCTTGAGCTTTGAATTATTGCTAAGATTTCACAACGTTCTGTCCTGGACCATTCAAGGAAGATGCATAACATTCTGCTGAAGAGTCGAGCAAAGATGAAAATTGTGTAACTGTGTTGTTTTCTGGATCACTTGGCATAATGTTACAATGTGCACAAAAGTCCTCAGTGATGAAACTTAACACTATGCTGGATGTTTGGCACCTAAGTGAAAAGATGCAGGGACTTAAACAAGTAGTATTCCATTAACTGTCAACATGGTCTGTTATACGCTGTAAAACAAAACCACAGGATTAGGCCTGTCAATTTGTGAATTTTTACTAAATGTGTGTATATGTAAATATATATATATAATTTATTTATTTATTTATTGATTAATGCAGACATTAAAGACTTTAATATCCAGTTTTCATCATATTCACTGCATTACGTATAAGAAAACAACTTAAGTTCAGAAGATGTATTTACCTAGATAAAATGTGGGGTTTACTCTTAGGGCTGACATGCTAGCAGCTCACTACACAATTGCTACCACTTTCTCTAAATGGCAAGTCTCCTAATCCCACTAGCTGATATTTGATGACCTAGTCCTTACACACCACCCGATCCTACTGAACTGCATAGCCCCACCAGAGCTCATACCTCTCAACTGTTTAGAATTTTGCAGAGTTTCCAGAGTTTTGCCTCATATTTTAGTCTGTTCCTTATAAAATTTGTAGTTTTCAGGGAAATTGTTGAGGAGTGAAGTCACTATATGATGACAGGCATTTGGGTTTCAGATTGCATATCTTTCGGAAAATATATATTAATGCAAAACTTGTTCTAACGACATTTAAAATTTATAAGAATAATATTTCAAATCTGTCCCTGATTTTGGTCCTTTGTCTTCTCATTAGTTTTGGCTTTGTCCAGAATTCTTGTGTTAATAGGTTCAGAAGTATGCCACAACCTTAATGCTAACCCTAAAACACCCACTAGGCCCCCTAGCCATAACCATACACCCCCTAGACCTAATGTCTCATATTGCTCCCTAACAATAAACCCCCTCCTGCCCCATAACTCTAAACCTTCCTAGCCCCTAAGCCTAAATTTCCCTCCACTCACTGCCTACAACCCTAAACTGCATTACCACCCCCTTTCTTTCCCATGGGTGCTACACTTACCACTCAAATGTGGCAACTGTGTTCAGGCAAAGTGCAGTGGCTCTACTCTTTCCACATAGCTGCTACATCTCACCTGAACATGTAGTCAAGTTCAAGCTTGAGTGGCAGTCTGTACAAGATGTCCGAGTCACTGGTTTTATGACAGTGGTCTTTGAGTGCTTAGAACTCAGGTGTTTGTAGCAGATCCAAGAGGTCTCTGTTACAGTAGCAGTTTCAAGACATATACTATACTGTATCTTGGTTAATTTCCAATACCTTAGGTGAATACCGATATCAAAGTGATATTAACTTGTTCTCTTCCCTTCCTCATGTTCATGGAATCAGCATTTTATTTTAATTTATTAACAGTATTTGAATTAAAATGACATGGACATATAACCCACCCTCATTAACGGCATCTAAAAGGTCATGGTATTCAGACTGTTTGGAGTAAGCTGACAAGTGATATATTGGGCATCAGCATAGAATATAGCATAGAATATAGTTAATTTTTACAGCACAGACCTACATAAAAATACATGAACTCATGAAAAGGCTGCTGGATGAAGACATGTGCTCTGTTCTGTCCACTGGGTGATGTCATACATGACAAGTTCTGTGTCTGCCATGGTATCACAGCCATTCAGTCCCCTCATCATTTCTTGTCTGCCATTTGAATGCTGTCTCCCAGCAAATCATCATTTATCACTGGCCACCAGAAGTGGCAAAGCAGTCCTTAAGTGGTATCATTGTGCCTGCGCAATACAAGTATAACCCCAAAATCTTCAGTTTAGGTCCCCAGAAAATTACTGAAGCATTTTGTTATTATTCATCCAAGCCCTTGCACACTGTATTACACATTTCAGCCTACAACTGATTATAAACTCCAGATCCTTTGTCTCTGTTATCTTTCTTATTGTCAGCTCCCCTGGAAGTATGCTTTCTGGATTTCCTCCTTCCTAAACATTCGTAATTATGCTCTGTGTTATACAAAAATTTAAAACTGTCTCCCACCCTACTGTTCTGGAGTAAGGCATATCAGGTCTTGCTGAAGATTAACCTCACCATATGTGACCATTGCTCCAGAGTTAGTGTTGTCAGCAAACAGACTAATCTTACTATCCAACCCCATGTTACATCTGACACAAATAGACTTAACATGATCACTCAGACCAATAAGTCCTGAAGCACGTCATTGGTTTCTATGTTTTCCCCATACAGCTTACTTAAATATCACCCTCTGCTTCTAGTCAATTATCCAGATTTTGTCAATCTCACTATTTTGAGTTCTTGCCCTTTATAGGTTCATTGGTATATACTAGTCTAATTACCACCAAGACTTTTATAAGCCTAGCAACACCACTCAACCCAGTTGTTTCCCCATGTGCCCTGGGTGTCTTTTTGGGGCTATGTTATTTAGGAGGTAGCCAAGGGTTTTGTGTAGATGTATATTAGTTAGGGAATATTTTACTTACTCCTTGGTCACAGGGAATATTCTACTTACTGTCAGCCTCTGTCCATCAGAGACTTGGGGGCAGACCAGGGGTGAATTTGCAGTTTCCCATCTAGTAGTCTAAGTTACTTTTGAATAGGGACAGGGATGAACTCTACTTCACATGGATCAAGAGCCTATTCCATACACAGGGATCCTTTGAGACACACCAGCATGATCTGTTTATTTTGCAGGCAAAGCTTAAATCCTTGGATTTAATGTTTTTGATGCTGTTCATTTTGCAAATGTGCAAAATAGCCATCAGGATTGGATCTGAAAATGTCTTGTTTGCCAGGAGTATATCAACTCTCAGTAACCTGTTGGAGACTGAATACAGAGACAGGGTTCTTAAAGTGATCACTGTAGGACAGTGTGTTAATATCCTGGATTCTCCTGGTGAGAAACTTACAGATGCCTGGTCAGGTACACGCCGAAGTGGGTGTTATTCTTACTTCCTTGGACCTGGATGCCATACCCTTACTTATAAGCTGGGCAATGTAGAATGATTTTCTTACTATATTGGCTATGTGCTTGTCAAAGGCCAAATTACTGTGTACATATGTTCCCGGATCCCTAACTACCACGTCAACTCCATTGATGGAGTAATTACTTTGGGATGATCTTTTCCAAAATGGTGCTATAACGCACATTTTAGAGTTGATTTTTAATCTGTGGCCTTGACACTAGTCATTTGTCTGTGTTAGACCCTCTTGCAGGATGTTAGTACCATGGGGAGAATCTATGACAGCTCTCAATTTACAGTCATCTGCAAACTTCATCAGCCAGAGGCCTTTGACATTAGCTTTGACTTCTGAGAAGATGCCAAACAGGAGTGAGCCCAGCACGGAGACCTGAGGACTGGT
Organism: Protopterus annectens; assembly: GCF_019279795.1. NCBI lineage: Eukaryota > Metazoa > Chordata > Ceratodontiformes > Protopteridae > Protopterus > Protopterus annectens. The sequence goes on from NC_056748.1 coordinate 552,532,270, forward strand.
GACTGGTCTCTTGGTGGTGGTGGTCTCACCAATAGTAACTACTCGGGTCTTGTCTGTGAGACCGCTGTCAATCCAGTGAATTATGTAGGGATGTATGCCTAGTTTGGTGAGTTTGTCAGCAATACCTGAGTGAGGTATCATGTCCAATGCCTTAGTCAGGTCAAAGTCGGTGGTATGCACCATTTTCCCCTCATCCATTGCTTTGGTGACCTTCTCAAAAAAGGCTACCAAGTTAAGTAGACAAGACCTTGCCTTGACAAAGCTAAACTGTGTATTCCAGTGTCTGTAGGTTGCCAGTGTCCTTGCTGATCATTTCCATAATAGTTTGTTCCATGCCATATTAGATTGTCAGACTGATGGCTCTGTAGTTAATGGAGGTGGTTTATAGACCACCCTTGCGAAGAGGGCTGACTGTTGCAATTTTCCATTCCTTTGGTACATAACCTGTTTTGAGGCTATAGTTGAAGAGTGCCTCAAGTGGTCCTGATAAGTCATGTTTTAGGCTATTTAGGAAGCAGCCAACTGTATTGTTCAGGCCCATTGAGGCAGTGTTTTTGGCCTTGGCAAGTGCCACCAAAACCTGCTCCCTGTCGATAGCTGGGGAGATATGCTAGAAGGGATTTCACAGGGGGTAACAGGGGGTAGTGAGGGTGAAGTTAGAGCTGAATGTTTCAACCAGTAAATTTGCTATAACACCATAATCAGTGAAGCTGGTGCCATTTGCCACCTGGTCAGCACACTGCTTTGTGTTACGTTTCAGGTTTTAGACATAGCTCAAGAAGGCCTCGTGGTTGTCTTTAGCATGAGAGGCTATCATGACTTCTTAAATGGCCTTGTTGGACTTAACTAGTCCTCTTAGTTTCCTGTTTAGTTTAATCAGTGAGTATTTGTCTTTAAGAGACTGTTCTTTCTGATTTTGGCCATGATATTTTCCTTTTGTTGCATACCCTGTTTAGGTTAGGACTCCACCAATGCAATTTATTTTCAGTGTTTGCTATGGGCTTAGTCCTGGTAGATACAGCAGCCTCTATACAGCTGTTTACATATTTGAAGAGGGTTTTTGTGAACAATTCTGAAAAGGTTCCTGTAATCTCAGGTTCAGAAAAAGCATTGAATTATTTTGCTCAATGGGGTGTAATTTGCTTTAGAATAGTTCCTAACTGTTACAGGTTTAGTTGGGTTTTCTGAGCTGATTTTTATTTTCGAAGGAGACAGCTTTGTGATCCGACCTAACCAGTGACAACATGACACAGAGATAGGTGCAGTGCTCTCCCATGTTGATGAGTACTAGGTCCAGTATGTTTGAACCTTTGGTTGGAATGTGCACTATCTGGTCCAAGGTATTTGTGTTAATAAAGTCCAGAAAGCATTGTGCCTATGAGTTTGATGCAATTTATGTTTCCCAGTCTATACAGGTGTAGTAAGGTCTTCCATGAATAGGGTATTTGGTTAGATGGTGAGTGTCTCTAGTAGGTCTAGATATGAGTTATGAGATTCTTGGGGCATAGCTGGTGATCTATAGCTCATAAGGATGTGGTATCTATGGCAGCTTGCAAGTGGATGATCTCTAAGGCATCATCTTGTTTAACCAACCTGTAGGAATATTTCTTGCTGATGTAGATAGAAATACCTCCACCTTTAGTCCATGTCTATGTTGCTGTGGGTCTAAATGTGTGGAAGGCACTATAGCCTTGCACTGCTGGAGTACTTTGTGGCTTTAAACCAAGTCAAGGTAAAGGTACATATGTCTATATTCTCCAGCATGAGGACAGTTTGTAAGGTGTGGAGTTTCTAATTGAGGCTCCAGGCACTGAGCAGTAACACCTTAAGGTTTTTTTGAGTTTTTAAGGGGTGGATAAGGTTTTACCCAATATCTCAAAGCCCAAGAGGGACAGGTGCTGCAGATCATCCTTGGCAAAGTAATGTGGTCTGTTAACCATGTCCTCCCATATGACAGATATTTAATCCTCCTGGAATTACACCAGAAACTAAGCCAATGGTAAAAATCAATCATTTTTGTTCATAATGTGGCATCACATTTGGTGAAGGTAGAATGATGCTCAGTGTAAGGCACATACCTGCCTGTGAAAAATATTATGAGAGATCTATAATGTCTCTTTTCATATAGTCCAGTGAAGTATGCTTCAGGACATTTACATCCACATGGACTATGACAGAATCAAACTGGCGCCTGAGCTGCAGTAACTTGAGTGCATGTGTGATATTGTGTATCCTGGCTCCAGATAAGGAAATAACTGTTATCTTCTCCTTGTCTAGGCATCTGTGTGTCATACAATGGAATGTATGGCTTTTGGAACTGCTTTGGTATGTGCTTTTCAGACTGCTGAGGATAGGGGTTGCATTTTATAGGCTTAATAGGTCTTTGAGGTTTGGGAGGATTTCTTTTAAGTGCCTCAGCATAAGATGTTCTATATGTGTGGTGGACGTAGTGGTTGTATTCTTGATAACCTAGTTTGTAAATGATATTTTTGCCTCCAGGGAAGTTGCATATGAACAACTCGCACATACTGCATTAGTTTATTTGAGAATTAAATAGTTGTCTGAGAACATGAGACAATTGCTATACTGTCTCAGGATGCCCATATCTACCAAGCTGGCCGCAGAGACATTTGAATATTACACATCCATGTTGTCCGGACCTGTAGTAGGGTGGGCTGTCACGGTTTAAGGACTGAGTTGAA